>NC_044190.1:39625409-39842909 GCF_900880675.1 Sparus aurata | reverse complement strand
GAAAGACTTCATCTATGGTTAATCTTCAGGATTTTGCTGTTTTTCACGACTTGAAGAACATGCGGTGGCTTTTATTCCAACTATTCCAACATGTTCACCTCTGTAATGTTATGCTTGTGACAATTGTCATCTGTTGGATAATAACAACGGGTTAAATGACTTGTAACAGAGCTGTCCATCAGACTCAGCTTAAAATATTTCAGTCTCTTAGTGCGACTCAGAAATGTTACTAAATATTAACCACCTTGGGATTTCATCAAGTTTTTTCACAACAACAATAAAGTTTCCCTGATCATAAAAATCATAAAAGGTCTTTACCTCACTCACCAACGTTGAGGGTTTTCCATCAGCACTTTTGGCCGTGTAGAGTCAAATCAAGCTGCACTGATTCACACTGCCAGCACCGGTTTTACAGCAGTTTTACAGGGTTGGACCTGGGGCCAAAGTTCACCTGCGGTAACATCTTTGTGACCGCACCCATCATAACTAACTGCTGGTGAACACCAAACCTGGCTGGCTGGTGTAATGGAAAAACACCACGCAGTGCTCGCTCAGTGCTGCCACTGGTGGATGCCAAACATCACCGTCTGTGTCCAGAGAAAATCCTGTGCTCTGATTCTTACGACCAAACAACCACTGAACTATTGACGTCCATCCAGACACATGTATGTCCCAGATCAGGCCGAGACCAAGAGTGCTGGAACGTCAGCATCCTGTTGAGTGAAGTAAACAAATGTTGTGCTCCATTTGTGTGACCGGATTCTTAAGAGTTTATTACATCACAACAATGTGCAGAGAAAAAGACATCAGTGGGTGGAAAAGAGTTTCTTTCTCCTCACTGTAGCGGCTCCACTGCCACAAACTTCCTCCAAACACGAGACGAGACGAGGTTGTGATGTGGTTATGGTTTCATGTGAATTGAAATGTATCACCTCATCCTGTTTTATTATGGTTAAATATAGATGCTACGGGCCGCAGGTTGTGTTTGTATGCGTGTGTGTGTGGTCTTCCAGGTCTCCCCTGCATCCATCACTGTGGCAGCACCGGACAAACCAATCTCCTCCCTGTCTCTTCTCATTCCATCACACTCCTCCAACCAGCAGCTCCATCAGCCGGCCGACGCTCATGAAGACACACGGAGGACGGATCATCTCGCACCGAGATGGACTTACTCAGCTTCACTCGGTCCCACGAGGCCTCGAGACGCTATATAGTGTGTGTGTGTGTGTGTGTGTGTGTGTGTGTGTGATGTTGGGTGAGTTTATTATTTCTGATCACAATAATCAAAACAACAACAAACATGTTTCTGTTTTTAAATTTTTGTACCTTTGGTAGGCAAAAATTATAAGTGCAGGGATGATAACAATGATATGCAAATTTCAGAAAATGATCAAAACGTATCCAGAGCTCATTAAAATTAGACACATATGCATTATTTATTTTATCTGGTAAAAGTTCAGATTTTAACTGAGCGGTTTGGTCTATAACATGTCATATAACATGTGAGACTACCAGAACATATTCACATTAAACAAGCTGAAATCAGAGATACTTGGACTTCTTTAGGAATCATTCAAATCAATTAGGATAACTAATCAATGAATCAATGAATGTGTGTATATATATATATATATATATATATATATATACATATGTATATATATATGTAGACATATACATATCACTCCGCTGCGCAGACGTTCCAATTACCGTTAATTAACGTTACCAACTTGCCAACTTGTCTTGGATTGTGGCAAACTTTGCACCGCAAAGATGGACATGTTTCCACAAATTACATTTGATTTAAATTACGAATGGTCAGACTCAGAGGAGGACAAAGGGGAGGAGAGAGGCCAGGATACATCAGCGCAAACCAGATGTGTTGATATGACATCAGCCGACCTCGACAAATTAGAGAAGAGCAAAAATGAAGCCAACACTGTAAAGCAGACAACCTGGGCTCTGAACTGCCTTCAGACTTGGCTGAATCTGAAAAATATCCAAGTCAACTCTCAGTCAGTTAGTCAGAGCGAGCTGAACACAGTGTTGAGGCAGTTTTATGGATCAATCCGGACAACTAAAGGAGAGCTGTACAGCATTGGCAGCTACCTGGGACTTCGGGCTGGATTAAACGTTACATCAACGAACCTCCGGTGAGCCGTTCATGGAACTTAATGCAGGACCCAGAGTTTATACCAGCTAACAATGTCTTCAAAGGAGTCGTCAAAGAGATAAGAAAGGCAGGGAAGGACAGAACGACACACCACCCCCCAATCTCACCTGAAGACCAGCGCAAATATTCTGCAGCACTGAGCCCGGACAATCCGTTTGTTTCAAGTCAATTTAATTTCATAGCGTTTTGTTTTTCCTCCGTTTGGAGCGCTTTTGGTTCGTACCTTTATAGCCTGTGTGCTTTTCCTCCTTGAGTGATTTTTGGTTGGATAATTTTCATAGAACTTGTTGATGCTAGAGTAGAGTAGTTATATCTCCTTTTCCTCCTGCGGGAGCATTTTCTGTTCTTTTGTTGTGCGTTGTTTGTTAGGTGTTTTGTCCTTTGGACAAAAAGAATTCCATAGCCTCTTGTTTTGTTACTCTGTCTGCAGAAAATACTGATCAGAAAATAAAACCTTCCTTTACTGTTGCCAACCTGCATCTGCGTCCCCTTTTTCTGCCAAAGTCAGACAGAATACTCTGGCCAGGGATGGACTCAGCAGAGGCAGAACGGCTGTCGGAGATCCTGTGTACCCAGGAAACACGTCTTGTTCGCCAGGAGGAGTTTCAAACAGTCATGGCAGCCAACATGGGCCATCTTTCCTCCCAACTTCAAGACCTGCTGGGACAGCCCATTTGACCGGGTGCAGCAGCTCAAACTCCGACCACTACCACCACCCCAGTGACTTCCAGACATGCCGGCGGAGCCGCATGTAAATTGGCACCTCCGACCCCATATACTGGGGAACCCGGGTTATGTAAGACTTTCATGATTGACTGTTTGATTCACTTCGAGCTGCTGCCCCATGCATTTCCCACTGACCAATCTAAGGTTGCTTTCATGATTTCCCACCTAACCGGCAGGGCCAAAGCATGGGCATCTGCCAAATGGGGAAGGGGCTCCTCTGTTTGTGACACCCTCACTGGATTCCAGGGGGCACTAACCAAGACTTTCGATCCAGTAAGCTCAAACAGAGAAAAAGCCCAAGAACTGACCAACCTGAAACAAGGCAAGGACTGTGTGTGTGATTACCCCATTCACTTCTGCACTCTGGCGGCAGAGAGTGGTTGGAACAATGCAGCATTTTACAATGTTTTTCTGAAAGATTTGGCACCCTCAATTCAAGATCTCCTTGTTCCCCTGGATTTACCGACCGACTTGGACTTGCTCATAGCACTGGCCATTTGGACAAACAACAGGCTGCTTCAGCTCCAAAAACAGCAAGGAGCGAGACCAAAGCTCCCGGAGAGACCAGCGAGTACATCTGCTTCAAGATGGCCGACCACACAACGATCACCGCCAGAGTTGCATCCCCACCTCCTTGCAGTCCAGGAAGATGAACCCATGCAACTGGGAAGAGCCTGGTTGATGCCGGAGGAACGTCAGAAGCGGCAACAGGAGGGAAGGTGCTTCTACTGCGGCGGGGTTGGTCATCTCGTCATCTCGTGTGTCCGGTCAAGAAATCACAGGCGGTGAGTCATGTCCAGGCTTCAAGCCTGGTACCTCGCACACTCACGAAGGTCACCTTAAACACTGCTTATGACCTGGAAGCGCTAATAGATTCAGGTGCTGACGAGAGTTTAATGGGCTGGGGGCTAGCCAAAAGACTGGAAATTGATTCTGAACTGCTAGCTAAACCCATCAGGGCCAGGTCTCTCAATGGAAAAGAGCTATTTGCCATCACACACACCAGTAAACCTTTACAAATGCTCATTGGTCAACATCATGAAAACATTTAATTCCATCTGTTCACATCATCTTCTCACTCTCTGATCTTGGGACAACCATGGCTTTTTTTTGCATAATCCACATATTGATTGGAAGACTGGAAATATAAGAGAGTGGGGAGAAGACTGTTCCAAGAACTGTTTTGTGTCAGCTAATCAGAAGGAACGTAACGCAGAAATTAACTTGTTCTCTACCAACCCTGCTACAGACTCTGAATTTCCGGACCTGACTTCTGTTCCATTCTGCTATCACCACCTAAAAGAAGCGTTCAGCAAAACTAAAGCCCTGTCTCCTCCTCCTCATCGCCCTTACGATTGTGCCATTTACCTAATTCCAGGATCCACTATTCCCAAGGGCTGCCTGTACTCCATCTCTGGACCTGAAAGAAAGGCCATTTACGAATAAATCTCTGTTTCGTTGGAAGCGGGCCTGATCCGTCCCTCGTCTTCACCCGCCAGAGCGGGATTCTTCTTCGTGGGAAAGAAGGATGGGTCTCTTAGACCCTGTATTGACTACAGTCCTCTGAACGACATCACCATAAAGAACCGGTATCCTCTCCCTCTTATGACATCAGTGTTCGACCAACTGCAACAAGCCAAGTTGTTCACGAAGTTAGATCTCCACAATACTTACCATTTGATTCGTATCAAAGAGGGGGATGAGTGGAAAACGGGATTTAATACACCCAATGGTCACTACAAGACCGAGTGAAGCTGTTTGGTCTCACCAACGCCCCTGCAATCTTTCAGGCCATGATAAATGATGTTTTGAGAGACTTTCTTGATCATTTTGTGTACGTTTACTTGGACGACATTCTTATATATTCTCCCGACCTTGCTACACACCAAGACCATGTTAATCAGGTTCTTAAGAGACTGTTAGATAACCATCTGTACGTCAAAGCAGAAAAGAGTGTCTTTTTGTCTTTTTTTCTCTTTCCTGAGCCTCATTGTAGCCCCTGGAAAAGTACAGATGGACCCGGCTAACGTTAGCGTTGTGGCAGAGTGGCCTACACCAGAAAGCCGCAAAAAGGTTCAGCAATTCTTGGGATTTGCTAACTTTTATAGGCAGTTTGTCAGAGGCGTCAGCGCAATAGCTGCTCCTCTCCATGCTCTTACCTCCACTCAGGTGCCGTTCCCCTGGTCTCCAGAGGCAGAGAAGGCGTTCCAGACCCTCAAAGCACTGTTTTACCACAGCTCCTATTCTCACCCTGCCAGACCCACATCGCCAATTCATGGTGGAGGTGGACGCCTCAAACGAAGGAGTAGGAGCAGTATTATCACAGCATTTGGAGCGAGACAGCAAGATGCATCCCTGCGCCTTCCTGTCAAGACGGCTGTCCAGAGCGGAACGAAACTATGATGTCGGCAACCGAGAATTGCTGGCGGTCAAACTTGCCTTAGAGGAGTGGAGACATTGGTTGGAGGGGGCCGACCATCTGTTTATTGTCTGGACAGATCATAAGAATTTAGAATTTATCAGAAAGGCAAAAAGGCTTAACTCTCGCCAGGCCAGGTGGACGCTGTTCTTTAATCGCTTCTCCTTCACTCTCTCTGACAGGCTGGGGCCTCGAAACATCAAACCAGACCTCTTGTCATGCCAATTCGATCCCGAGCCAGAGACCAAGCAACCAGAAACTATCCTTCCACTGAACTGTGTGGTTGGAGCGGTGACTTGGCCTATAGAGAAAGAGGTAAAGCAAGCTAACGGTGCAGCCCCGTCACCTAACGCCCACAGGTAATTCATTGGGCTCACACCTTGCTGCTTTCATGCCATCCTGGAGTCAAGAGAACTATGTTCGTCATATCCCAGCAGTTCTGGTGGCCAGCCATGGAGCCAGAGGTCCGGGAGTACATTGAAGCATGTTCAGTCTGCGCACGAAATAAGACGTCTTCCGGTTCACGCATGAATCTTCTCCAGCCACTTCCTATTACTTCCAGACCGTGGTCGGACATCTCCATTGACTTGGTCACGGGGCTCCCGGTCTCACAAGGTAACACCATGGTTCTCACCCTAGTCGACCGTTTCTCCAAGATGGTCAAATTCATTGCTCTACCGAAACTACCATCTGCCAAGGAAACGGCGGAGGTTATGATGAACGTTGTGTTTCGAGTACATGGGATTCCCAGAGACATCGTCTCCGGACTCTGGAGGGAGTTTTGTCAACTCATCGGAGCCAGAGCCAGCCTGATGTCAGGATACCACCCGGAAGCCAATGGCCAGACCGAATGCCTTAATCAGCAACTGGAAACCGGCCTCTAGTGCGTGGTGTACCAGAATCCCTGGTCAGAGAGTGTGGCTGTCCGCCAAGGATCCATCCATCCATCCATCCATTTTCGTCCGCTTCTCCGGGGCCGGGTCGAGAGGGCAGCGGCCTGAGCAGGGACATCCAGACTTCCCTCTCCCCGGACACTTCCTCCAGCTCTTCCGGGAGGATCCCAAGGCGTTCCCAGGCCAGCTGAGTGACATAGTCACACCAGCGTGTCCTGGGTCTTCCTCGGGGTCTCCTCCCGGCGGGACATGCCAGGAACAACTCCCGAGGGAGGCGTCCTGGGGGCATCCGAAACAGATGCCCGAGCCACCTCAGCTGGCTCCTCTCGATGTGGAGGAGCAGCGGCTCTACTCCGAGCTCCTCCCGGGTGACAGAGCTCTTCACCCTATCTCTAAGGGAGCGCCCTGCCACCCTGCCAAGGAAACTCATTTCAGCCGCTTGTATCCGGGATGTTATTCTTTCGGTCATGACCCAAAGTTCATGGCCATAGGTGAGGGTAGGAACGTAGATTGACTGGTAAATCGAGAGCTTCGCCTTTCAACTCAGCTCTCTCTTCACCACGACAGACCGATACAACAACCGCATTACTGCGGCCGCTGCACCGATCCGCCTGTCAATCTCATGCTCCATCCTTCCCTCACTCGTGAACAAGACCCCAAGATACTTAAACTCCTCCACTTGAGGCAGGAACTCTCCCCCAACCCGGAGGGAGCAAGCCACCTTTTTCCGGTCGAGAACCATGGCCTCGGATTTGGAGGTGCTGATTCTCATTCCAGCCGCTTCACACTCGCCTGCAAACCGCCCCAGGACATGCTGGAGGTCCTGGCTTGAAGGAGCCAACAAGACCACATCATTCGCGAAAAGCAGAGATGAAATCCAGTGGCTCCCGAACCAGATCCCCTCCGGCCTGTGGCTGCGCCTAGAAATTCTGTCCATAAAAATAATGAACAGAACCAGTGACCAAGGGTAGCCCTGCCGGAGTCCAACATGCACTGGGAACAGGTCTGACTTACTGCCGGCAATGCGAACCAAGCTCCTGCTCCGGCAGTACAGGGACCGTACAGCCCTTAACAGAGGGCCTCCAACCCCGTACTCCCAGAGCACCTCCCACAGAATGCCACGAGGGACACGGTTGAATGCTTTCTCCAAGTCCACAAAACACATGTGGACTGGTTGGGCAAACTCCTATGAACTCTCGAGCACCCTGCGGAGGGTATAGAGCTGGTCCAGTGTTCCACGGCCAGGACGAAAACCGCATTGTTCCTCCTGAATCCGAGGTTCGACTATCGGCCCAATTCTCCTCTCCAGTACCCTGTAATAGACTTTCCCAGGGAGGCTGAGGAGTGTGATCCCCCGATAGTTGGAACACACCCTCCGGTCCCCCTTTTTAAATAGGGGGACCACCACCCCGGTCTGCCAGTCCAGAGGCACTGTCCCCGACTGCCACGCGACGCTGCAGAGACGTGTCAGCCAAGACAGCCCCACAACATCCAGAGATTTGAGGTACTCAGGGCGGATCTCATCCACCCCCGGTGCTTTGCCACTGAGGAGCTTCCGGACTACCTCAGTGACTTCGGCTTGGGTGCTGAATGGGTCAACCTCTGAGTCCCCAGCCTCTGCTTCCTCTATGGAAGGTGTGTCAGTGGGATTGAGGAGATCCTCGAAGTATTCCCTCCACTGCCCGACGATGTCCCCAATCGAGGTCAACAGCTCCCCACCTCCACAGTGTTGGTGGAGGACTGCTTCCCCCTCCTGAGGCGCCGGATGTTTGCCAGAATTTCTTCGAGGCCGACCGGTAGTCCTCCTCCATGGCCTCCCCGAACTCAGACCCGAGTTTTGCTTCCGCGACTGCCCGTGCTGCCACACGCTTGGCCTGCCGGTACCCGTCGGCCCCAACCCCAGGCCTGGCTCCAGGGTGGGGCCCCGGTGACGCCAATCCGGGCGACGTGAATGTCCTCTGTGTTTTGTCTTTCATCAGGGGCTTGTGAACCGATCTTAGTCTGACCCGTCACCTAGGACCTGTTTGCCTTGGGAGACCCTATCAGGGGCAGTTAAGCCCCGGACAACATAGCTCCTAGGATCATTCGGGTGCTCAAACCCCTCCACCACGATAAGGTGCCGGTTCAAGGAGGAGCTGCCAAGGATTTACATCTCAAAGTCTCATCGAAGAAAGTGGCTCCACGGTTCGTGGGTCCCTTTCCCATAACCAGGCTTGTCGGTCCTGCAGCAGTCCGGCTTCGTCTGCCCCGGTCCCCAAGAGTGCATCTGACTTTTCATGTAAGCCAGGTAAAACCTGCAAAGGAAAGTACGATCCCCACCACCACCCAAGGTCATTGAAGGGGGTCTACAAGGTCAAGCGACTATTGGCAGTACGCAACCGGGGCCGGGGCAGGCTGTTCTTAGTTGACTGGGAGGGTTAAGGACCCGAGGAGTGACAATGGGTACCGTCTCGACACATCATGGACCCTAGCCTCATCGCAGACTTCTATTAGGACCACCCTGAACAGCCTGGGCCGTCAGGAGTCGGCCCTAGAGGGGGGGTTACTGTCATACCGCGGTGAGGGATGTCCTGTCTGGAGTTTTGGTCTCGTGATTTTGTGTTTTATTTTAAAAGTTAACTCTCCTCTCGTTTCAGGTCACTTGCCCTTCCTCTTGTGTCAACGGTCTGACGTCACCCCTGATCCCTGACTGTTTTCAACTGTGTTCGCCTCCTCATGTGTATAAAGTCTTTGTCTTCCCCTGTCCTTGATGCCAGAATCTTTCATTCGTCCCGTCAAGAACATCCAGCCTTATTTCACAGCCTTGTCTTGATCGAGTTAAGTATTGACAAGCTTTTTTTTTCTGTTCATAGTATTCCTCTGAAGAAGAGCGGTTTTGATTTAATAATTTTTTTGTCAGACTTTTGTTTGTTTCAAGTCAGTTTAATTTCATAGCGTTTTGTTTGTCCTCCGTTTGGAACGTATTTGGTTTATACCTTTTTCAGCATAGATAGTGTAATTAAGTTTATGGCCTGTGTGCTTTTCCTCATTGAGTGATTTTTGGTTGGATAATTTTCATAGAACTTGTTGATGCTAATGTAGAGTAATTATATCTCCTTTTCCTCCTGCAGGAGGGTTTTCTGTTCTTTTGTTGTGCTTTGGTTGTTAGGTGTTTTGTCCTTTGGACAAAAAGATTTTGTGTTTTGTCACTCTGTCTGCAGAAAATACTGATCAGAAAATAAAACCTGTCTTTACCATTGCCAACCCTGCATCTGAGTCCCCTTTCTCTGCCAAAGTCTGACAAAACTCAGTAACACGTTATAACTTGTGTTGTCCTATAAGGTCATTTTGTCTATTCAGCAGGGAGAAAAATAAGAAAGTTTATTTGTTTTTGTTTGTTTAGGCAGAAAGAAAATCAGCCAATCAAGATCTTTCTCTGCTCATTATCATTTCTTCATCAAAACTACAGACTGCTCCTTTAATGACATCATCTTGTGCCCTCAGGAATCTGTGCTAACTGCTGTTTAACTCATAGTGGGTGAAAACGAGCTCATCTTCTTTGGATTATTTTCTCAAAGTTTGGTTCATATTCAAAATACATTTGGATGAAAACTTGACTGCAGACACACTCGATCATTTACAACATAAAACATGCAGTAAATGAGGAAACAGAGTTCAGATCCACAGAGCCGCTCCTCGTCCTGGTATGAAGCAAAGGTTAAGAACTGATCCTTCTTATCTCTGATCTCTTATCTTGTTGCCTTAATTTAATTTCAGTTATCAGGAAGTTTAACTCAAACAGTCGAAGTATTCAGAGGTGAAATGGCGCAGAAAGGAGTTCAGCTGGACCAAGAGACTTTCTCTTGTTCGATCTGTTTGGATCTACTGAAGGATCCAGTGACTACTCCCTGTGGACACAGCTACTGCAAGAACTGTATTAAAGACCACTGGGACACAGAGGATGAGAAGAGGATCCACACCTGCCCTGAGTGCAGGAGGTGCTTCACACCGAGGCCTGAGCTGCTGAAAAACACCATGTTAGCAGCTTTAGTGGAGCAGCTGAAGAAGACTGGACTCCAAGCTGCGCCTGCTGATCACTGCTATGCTGGACCTGAAGATATGGCCTGTGATGTCTGCACTGGGAGGAAACTGAGAGCAGCTAAGTCCTGTCTGGTCTGTCTGATCTCTTACTGTGAGAAACACCTGCAGCCTCATTATGAATCAGCTCCTTTGAAGAAACACAAGCTGGTGGAGCCATCAGAGAAGCTCCAGGAGAACATCTGCTCTCGTCACGATGAGGTGATGAAGATGTTCTGCCGTACCGATCAGCAGTGTATCTGTTATCTCTGCTCTGTGGAGGAACATAAAGGCCACGACACAGTGTCAGCTGCAGCAGAGAGGACTGAGAGGCAGAGAGAGCTGGAGGGGAGTCGACACAACATCCAGCAGAGAATCCAGGACAGAGAGAAAGATGTGAAGCTGCTTCAACAGGAGATGGAGGCCATCAATGGCTCTGCTGATAAAGCAGTGGAGCACAGTGAGAAGATCTTCACCCAGCTGTTCCGTCTCATGGAGAAAAGACGCTCTGATGTGAAGCAGCAGGTCAGATCCCAGCAGGAAACTGAAGTGAGTCGAGTCAAAGAGCTTCAGGAGAAGCTGGAGCAGGAGATCACTGAGCTGAAGAGGAAAGACGCTGAGCTGAAGAAGCTCTCACACACAGAGGATCACACCCAGTTTCTACACAACTGCCCCTCACTGTCAGCACTCAGTGAGTCTACACACTCATCCAGCATCAAGATCCGTCCTCAGAAGTACTTTGAGGATGTGACAGCAGCTGTGTCAGAGCTCAGAGACAAACTACAGGATGTCCTGAGAGAGAAACAGACAAACATCTCACTGACAGAGACTGAAGTGGATGTTTTACTGCCACAACCAGAACCCAAGACCAGAGCTGACTTCTTAAGATATTCACGTGAACTCACACTGGATCCAAACACAGTACAGACATGGCTGTTATTATCTGAGGGGAACAGAAAAGTTACATTCATGAATCAAAATCAGTCTTACTCTGATCATCCAGACAGATTCATATACTGGGGTCAGGTCCTGAGCAGAGAGAGTCTGACTGGACGTTGTTACTGGGAGGTGGAGTGGAGAGGAGAAAGTGGAGGAGAAGGAGGAGTTTATGTAGCAGTCGCATACAAGAATATCAGCAGAGCAGGGAGGTCAGAGGAAAGTTTATTTGGACACAATAACAAATCTTGGATGTTATATTGGGACACAAACAGTTATGAGTTCTATTACAACAAAGTCCAAACTCCTGTCTCAGGTCCTCAGTCCTCCAGAGTTGGAGTGTACCTGGATCACAGTGCAGGTATTCTGTCCTTTTACAGCGTCTCTGACACCATGACTCTCCTCCACAGAGTCCAGACCACATTCACTCAGCCTCTCTATGCTGGACTTAATGTTTTTGATGGAGTCACTGCTGAGTTCTGTAGACTCAGATAGACTGAAGTCATTTCCAGGTCAGTGGGTTAAATTCTGTGTTTTTTGTCTTCAGACTTGTTGTGTTTCCATCATTGTTGCTGAGAGCTGATTGTTGTGTCATTTCTTCACTGCACACAGATCACCTGTCAATCAAACATTGTGGGCGGTACTTTGCCGTCTCCTTGTTGTTCTGTAAATGTTTGAGTGTGTTCAGGCGGCGCTCCTTCCTGTGTGTGTTCAGCCTCAGAGGCTGTCACTGCTCATGATGAGTTCACTTCACATGATCACCATCAATCAGGAGATCAGTCGTTATCTGCTCGTACACAGCTGAGATTCTGCTCCAACAAACTGATGAAGTGAGGAATAATTTCATTATGAACCTTTATCATTGTTAGCTTTTTATCATTATTGTGAAAAAAACCTGATTCATCTTAAAATGTGTTAAATCTGTCTTAAAATGAAAATGACAAATTTAACGTTTATTCGACATGAAATGAATAAAACTTGTGTACTCACGTTAAATTGATTTTAAAAGTTAAGTTGATTCCACTAAAATGTGTAATGACTTAAAGGTTATGATCAGAATAACTACTAAAAGTAGAGTGTGAAAGTACTTATTGAAGAGAACAACTTGAGTGTTGAGTAACTTCAGAAATAAAATAAAGGAAATAAACTCACATCAAGCTCTCGACTGTCTTTATTTGAAGTGGATCTGACTGATCTGATTAATTCAACCACAGATGGTCTTCTTTGGGTAAAAGGTAAAGACATGAACACACATCTGTATTTATTTGTAATGAAACGTCTCCTGATTGGATGAAATGACACATATACACCAGGACAATACTCACAGTTGTACATCACAAGTGTGAACAAAATATGACACCATCATTACACTTGTTATCTCAGATATTATGATGCTGAAAATGAATTAGGAAACTGTGAGCTGAGTTTTCAACAGTGTTTTTAAGAGCATTTGAAGTATCTAATTAGAAAAGTTTGATGAACACAACAAATTCTGCAAAAACAATTTCACGTCTAAACTCAGAAATATGTTTTTTTTCCATTAGTGAATAAACCAGCTGTTCTCAAAGGAAAATAAGGTCCCAGCACATTGTTTGAAGTTAGAAAGGTGGCAGGGTCCGCCACTTAAAAAACAAAATCAAACAGTATAATAAGTTGTCCTTTGAAATCAGTTTGTTTAATCAGTCATGAAAACATTTATTTAGTTTGTCAAGATCTTTCTCTGCTCATTAACATTTCTACATCAAAACTATAGACTGCTCCTTTAATGACGTCATCTTGTGCCTTCAGGAATCTGTGCCAGCTACTGTTTAACTCGTAGTGGATGAAAACAAGCTTATTTTCTCTGGATGATTTTCCCAAAGTTGCTTAAAATTCAAAATGGATTTGGATGAAAAATTGACTGCAGACACACTCGAACATTTACAACATGAAACATGCAGTAAATGAGGAAACAGAGTTCAGATCCACAGAGTCGCTCCTCGTCCTGGAATGAACCAAAGGTCGATTACTGCTCCCTCCTCCTCCTCTCACACAGCAGCTCGAGTCTGTCAGTGTATTTCCTTGTTCCCTCCCTCATTCACTGCACAAACACTCTGTTCAAATCAGAGCTCCACACAGTTTCTGTTATCGGGAAGTGAAACTCACACAGTCGATGTACTGAGAGCTGAAATGGCACAGAAAGCTGTTCAGCTGGACCGAGAGACTTTCTCTTGTCCGATCTGTTTGGATCTACTGAAGGATCCGGTGACTACTCCCTGTGGACACAGCTACTGCAAGAACTGTATTAAAGACCACTGGGACACAGAGGATGAGAAGAGGATCTACAGCTGCCCTCAGTGCAGGAAGAGCTTCACACCGAGGCCTGAGCTGCTGAAAAACACCATGTTAGCAGCTTTAGTGGAGCAGCTGAAGAAGACTGGACTCCAAGCTGCTCCTGCTGATCACTGCTATGCTGGACCTGAAGATGTGGCCTGTGATGTCTGCACTGGGAGGAAACTGAGAGCAGTTAAGTCCTGTCTGGTCTGTCTGGATCTCTTATTGTGAGAAACACCTGCAGCCTCATTATGAATTCAGCTGCCTATGAAGAAACACAAGCTGGTGGAGCCGTCAGAGAATCTCCAGGAGAACATCTGCTCTCGTCATGATGAGGTGGATGAAGATGTTCTGCCGTACTGATCAGCAGTGTATCTGTTATCTCTGCTCTGTGGACGAACATAAAGGCCACGACACAGTGTCAGCTGCAGCAGAGAGGACTGAGAGGCAGAGAGAGCTGGAGGGAGAGTCGACACAACATCCAGCAGAGAATCCAGGACAGAGAGGAAGATGTGAAGCTGCTTCAACAGGAGGTGGAGGCCATCAATGGCTCTGCTGATAAAGCAGTGGAGCACAGTGAGAAGATCTTCACCCAGCTGATCCGTCTCATGGAGAAAAGATGCTCTGATGTGAAGCAGCAGGTCAGATCCCAGCAGGAAACTGAAGTGAGTCGAGTCAAAGAGCTTCAGGAGAAGCTGGAGCAGGAGATCACTGAGCTGAAGAGGAAAGACGCTGAGCTGAAGAAGCTCTCACACACAGAGGATCACAACCAGTTTCTACACAACTACCCCTCACTGTCAGCACTCAGTGAGTCTACACACTCATCCAGCATCAAGATCCGTCCTCTCAAGTACTTTGAGGATGTGACAGCAGCTGTGTCAGAGCTCAGAGACAAACTACAGGACGTCCTGAGAGAGAAACAGACAAACATCTCACTGACAGAGACTGAAGTGGATGTTTTACTGCCACAACCAGAACCCAAGACCAGAACTGACTTCTGCAGATATTCACGTGACATTACACTGGATTCAAACACAGCACACACACAGCTGTTATTATCTGAGGGGAACAGAAAAGCAACATACATGAATCAATCACAGACTTATTCTCGTCATCCAGACAGATTCACTTACTGGATTCAGGTCCTGAGTAAAAAGAGTCTGACTGGACGTTGTTACTGGGAGGTGAAGCGGAGAGGAAGAGGTGGACGAATTTATGTAGCAGTCACATACAAGAACATCAGGAGAGCAGGGAGGTCACGGGAATGTGTGTTTGGATTCAATGACAAATCTTGGGCGTTAGATTGTGACTCAGACAGTTATGAGTTTTTTCACAACAGTGTCTCCACTCTCGTCTCAGGTCCTCTGTCCTCCAGAGTTGGAGTGTACCTGGATCACAGTGCAGGTATTCTGTCCTTCTACAGCGTCACTGACACCATGACTCTCCTCCACAGAGTCCAGACCACATTCACTCAGCCTCTCTATGCTGGACTTAATGTTTTTGATGGAGCCTCTGCTGAGTTCTGTAGACTGAAGTCATTTCAGGGTCAGTGGGTTAAATTCTCTGTTTCATTTCTTCAGACTTGTTGTGTTTCCATCATTGTTGCTGAGAGCTGATTGTTGTGTCATTTCTTCACTGCACAGAGATCACCTGTCAATCAAACATTGTGGGCGGTACTTTGACGTCTCCTTGTTGTTCTGTAAATGTTTGAGTGTGTTCAGGCGGCGCTCCTTCCTGTGTGTGTTCAGCCTCAGAGGCTGTCACTGCTCATGATGAGTTCAGTTCACATGATCATCATCAATCAGGAGATCAGTCGTTATCTGCTCGTACACAGCTGAGATTCTGCTCTGACAAACTGATGAAGTTAGGAATAAATTCAATATGAACCTTTATCATTGTTAGCTTTTTATCATTATTGTGAAGAAGAAACCCTGATTCATCTCAAAATGTGTCAAAAACAGTTTAAAAATCTGAAAATTTCCATCATTTATGTTTTTGTCAAAGAATGAAAAAGAGTCTCAGGAGAGTTTGAACTCTCAAGCAGTGCATGCTGGGAAGTCTGCCAGTGTGCTAAAGATGTTCCTGTAGAAACTTATTTAATTTGTTGATTAAACTCTGTACAGCACATTCAACCTACTCATCATTTCAAGTGGAGACACTTCAAGTTAGAACATTAAATCTGAGATGAAAACTACAAATTTACAGTTTAATCAATATGAAATGAATAAAACTTGTATATTTACGTTAAATTGATTTTAAAAGTTATGTTGATTCCACTAAATTGTGCAATGACTTAAAAGTTGTGATCAGAATAACTACTTAAATCAGAATGTGAAAGTACTTATTGAAAGAACTTCTTGAGTGTTGAGTAACTTCAGAAATAAAATAAAGAAAATAAAAACACATCAAGCTCTCGACTGTCTTTATTTGAAGTGGATCTGACTGATCTGATTAATTCAACCACAGATAGTCTTCTTTGGGTAAAAGGTAAAAACATGAAAACACATCTGTATTTATTTGTAATGAAATGTCTCCTGATTGGATGAAATGACACATATACACCAGGACAATACTCACAGTTCTTATGTCTCAAAATGTGACATCATCATTACACTTTACAAGTAAATATAAAGAGTGTTGACATGTTAGTGTCCTTAAACTTAGATGAGTCCAGTACAGATGTAACAAGTCCCAGTTTGACCCCCACATCTGGTCTGTACAATCACATGAATAAAGTCAGGTTAGAGACTTGGACACATCAGTCTGTGATCTCTTGGAAAATATCTCATATCAGACGACTCATCTGACTTCATGACTTCACTTTTACCTGAAGACCGTCAGTGGTTGAAACATCACATCAGTGTTTGTAGTTTGTGCTTCTCTTTTAATCAGGCAACACCAACGAGTGTGACTAATTAAATGCACACGTTAGCTTGAATATTTACTTACATTACAGCAGAAAGCAGGAGTAATAGTAATTTTGAATCATGTGCAGTGTGTATTTATTAAACGTATATGTTTTCCCTAACAAAGGCAATGCCATCATTTAGCGTAAAGGTAATTTTATTTGAATTGACAGGAGGCTTGATGAAGGTAAGGAAGGGGGTCGAGGTAGGTGGATGAAGGGGGAGTGGGTCAAGGTAGATGGATGATGGGGTCAATGTAGGTCAGGGATGTCGCGAGTCAATTTCCAAATATCAATAATTCACAGTGTCGACGGAAGGAACATTATGTAAACAATTTACGTTGATGAGAGGGATAGGGCTACTTCTCCGCCCGGATCACACCCCCATACCTCCAGCCTCAAAAACACAAAGAACAAACATGTCCTATCCTTTTTAATTCAGGGTGTTAGTGGAGCCTGTTTTATATGTCCACGTGTGCTCTCCACGGCCTCTCCATGGATAACACCGGAGCACACTACAAGGATGAGCTCCGACTCTGACTGCCCTTCCACCTGGACGCCGCATTCCTTGATCACGTGCACGGCCAGAGTTTACCCTACACACGGCTCTCCGGTTTCCTCTTTCACGGACTTCTCAGCATGTGTGATTACTCCTTCGAGCCTGCGTTCATCCGCACAAGGAGCGGCACCGAGTGCGCTGCGTAAACGAAGGCCAGCGTGGCTCAGGAAGCACCTGTCGCAGGAGCTGAAAGACGAACAACTCAGCAAGGTGGAGACACTGCAGGTGGGATGGAGGTGTCACTCGGAGACGGCGCAGTTATGCGCGTCTCCGAGTGACACCTCCATCCCGGATGCGTTCAAGTCCAGCAGGCTCCGCAGGTGTTTGATATAGTAAATAGCCGCCCGCAGTGTCTCCACCTTGCTGAGTCGTTTGTCTTCTAGCTCCCGTGGCAGGTGCTTTCTGAGCCATGCGTGGCCATGATTTACGCAGCACACTCGGTGCCCCTCCTTTTGTGGTTGAACGCAGGCTCGTAGGAGTGCACACGCCGAGGAGTCCGTCAAAGGGGAAATAGGAGAGCCGTGTGTATGGCAAACTGTGGCCGTGCACGTGATCGAGGTGTGCGGTGTCCAGGTGTAAGGGCAGTCAGAGTCGGAGCGCATCCGTGTAATGCGCTCCGGTGTTATCCATGGAGAGGCCGTGATTAGCTGTTTGTTAACGCAGTGCTAACTTAAGCTAGTGTGCAGGCGAAGTTGAGCGCACAGAAGGAGAGATTGAGAGCAAGAGCGAGCGGTCTGCAGCACAGCCAGCAAGAGTTTGTGAGAGCGCAGAGGTTATAATGGCATCTTAAAATGCATAAAAGCAAACATACAAACACATTTATTGAGCACAGAATATATTTCTGTTTCCGCAAATGAAATTTATGTTTTACCCGGGGAAAATCATCTTCAAAATGTAATTTATGTTCAAGCAAAATATATTTTTCTGTGCTCAAAATCTCCCATTACTCCTTCACGAATGTGGCACAAATATCACGGCATGAATATGAAGCATGTCATGGAATGGGAAGGCAGAGAGTAGAAATGCACATCAAACATGAATATTGTTTTGTTTTTTTATTACTGTTGCACTTTGTGCCTGTTATTTTTATTGAATGATGATTTTTCAGACATCATTGCACTTAAGTAATTGTATATCACTCATGAATGTGGATGTTTTGTCTCTGTGTTAAATTGGCTGATTGAATGATGGGGATACAGTATCCTACTGGTGGAAGTACGCGATTAAAATCTGGCCGTCTGGTAGTGAGATAACATTTTTGTGGCCCTCTCTATCATTAAATTTGCCCATCCCTGATGTAGGTGTATGAAGGAAGTAGGGTTGAGGTAGGTGGACGAAAAGGAAGGGGGTCAGTGTAGGTGTATAAAGGAAATGGGGTCGAGGTAGGTGGATGAAGGGGAAAGGGGGTCGGTGTAGGTGGATGAAGGGAAAGGGGGTTGAGGTAGGTGGATGAAAGGGAAGAGGGTCAAGGTAGGTGGATGAAAGGAAGGGGGTCGGTGTAGGTGGATGAAGGGGAAGGGGGTCGGTGTAGGTGGATGAAAGGAAGGGGGGTCCTTGTAGGTGGATCAAGGGGAAGAGGGTCGGTGTAGGTGGATGAAGGGGAAGGGGGTCGGTGTAGGTGGATGAAGGGGAATAGGGTCGAGGTAGGTGGATGAAAGGAAGGGGCGTTGAGGTAGGTGGATGAGGGGAAGGGGATCAGTGTAGGTGGGTGAAGGGGAAGGGGGTCGAGGTAGGTTGATGAAGGGGAAGGGGGTTGGTGTAGGTGGATGAAGGGGAAGGGGGTCGAGGTAGGTTGATGAAGGGGAAGGGGGTTGGTGTAGGTGGGTGAAGGGGAAGGGGGTCAGTGTAGGTGGATGAAGGGGAAGGGGATCAGTGTAGGTGGGTGATGAAGGGGAAGGGGGGTCAGTGTAGGTGGATGAAGGGGAAGGGGGTCGAGGTAGGTTGATGAAGGGGAAGGGGGTCAGTTTAGGTGGATCAAGGAGAAGGGGGGTCGGTGTAGGTGGATGAAGGGGAAGGGGGTCGGTGTAGGTGGATGAAAGGAAGGGGCATTGAGGTAGGTGAATGAAGGGGAAGGTGGTCGAGGTAGGTTAATGAAGGGGAAGGGGGTCAGTTTAGGTGGATCAAGGAGAAGGGGGTCGGTGTAGGTGGATGAAGGGGAAGGGGGTCGGTGTAGGTGGATGAAGGGGAATAGGGTCAAGGTAGGTGGATGAAGGGAGAAGGGGATCAGTGTAGGTGGATGAAGGGGAAGGGGGATCAGTGTAGGTGGATGAAGGGGAAGGGGGTCAGTGTAGGTGGATGAAAGGGGAAGGGGGTCGGTGTAGGTGGATGAAGGGGAAGGGGGTCAGTGTAGGTGAATGAAGGGGAAAGGGGTCGAGGTAGGTTGATGAAGGGGAAGGGGGACAGTGTAGGTGGATCAAGGGGAAGGGGGTCGGTGTAGGTGGATGAAAGGAAGGGGCGTTGAGGTAGGTGAATGAAGGGGAAGGGGGTCGAGGTAGGTTGATGAAGGGGAATGGGGTCAGTGTAGGTGGATCAAGGGGAAGGGGGTCGGTGTAGGTGGATGAAAGGAAGGGGCGTTGAGGTAGGTGAATGAAGGGGAAGGGGGTCAGTGTAGGTGGATCAAGGGGAAGGGGGTCGGTGTAGGTGGATGAAAGGAAGGGGCGTTGAGGTAGGTGGATGAAGGGGAAGGGGGTTGGTGTGGGTGGATGAAGGGGAAGGGGGTCGAGGTAGGTGGATGAAAGGAAGGGGCGTTGAGGTAGGTGAATGAAGGGGAAGCGGGTCAGTGTAGGTGGATGAAGGGGAAGGGGGTCAGTGTAGGTGGATGAAGTGGAAGGGGGTCGGTGTAGGTGGATGAAAGGAAGGGGCGTTGAGGTAGGTGAATAAAGGGGAAGGGGGTCGAGGTAGGTTGATGAAGGGGAAGGGGCGTTGACGTTGGTGAATGAAGGGGAAGGGGGTCGAGGTAGGTTGATGAAGGGGAAGGGGGTCAGTGTAGGTGGATCAAGGGGAAGGGGGTTGGTGTAGGTGGATCAAGGGGAAGGGGTCGGTGTAGGTGAATGAAGGGGAAGGGGGTCGAGGTAGGTTGATGAAGGGGAAGGGGGTCGAGGTAGGTGGATGAAAGGAAGGGGCGTTGAGGTAGGTGAATGAAGAGAAAGTGGGTCAGTGTAGGTGGATGAAGGGGAAGGGGGTCAGTGTAGGTGGATCAAGGGGAAGGGGGTCAGTGTAGGTGGATCAAGGGGAAGGGGGTCAGTGTAGGTGGATGAAAGGAAGGGGCGTTGAGGTAGGTGAATGAAGGGGAAGGGGTCAGTGTAGGTGGATGAAGGGGAAGGGGGTCGAGGTAGGTGGATGAAAGGAAGGGGCGTTGAGGTAGGTGAATGAAGGGGAAGCGGGTCAGTGTAGGTGGATGAAGGGGAAGGGGGTCAGTGTAGGTGGATGAAGTGGAAGGGGGTCGGTGTAGGTGGATGAAAGGAAGGGACGTTGAGGTAGGTGAATAAAGGGGAAGGGGGTCGAGGTAGGTTGATGAAGGGGAAGGGGGTCGGTGTAGGTGGATGAAAGGAAGGGGCGTTGACGTTGGTGAATGAAGGGGAAGGGGGTCGAGGTAGGTTGATGAAGGGGAAGGGGGTCAGTGTAGGTGGATGAAGGGGAAGGGGGTCAGTGTAGGTGGATGAAGGGGAAGGGGGTCTGTGTAGGTGGATGAAGGGGAAGGGGGTCGAGGTAGGTGGATGAAAGGAAGGGGCGTTGAGGTAGGTGAATGAAGGGGAAGGGGGTCAGTGTAGGTGGATGAAGGGGAAGGGGCTCGGTGTAGGTGGATTAAAGGAAGGGGCGTTGAGGTATGTGAATAAAGGGGAAGGGGGTCGAAGTAGGTTGATGAAGGGGAAGGGGGTCAGTGTAGGTGGATCAAGGGGAAGGGGGTCGGTGTAGGTGGATGAAGGGGAAGGGGGGTCGGTGTAGATGGATGAAGGGGAAGGGGGTCAGTGTAGGTGGATGAAAGGAAGGGGCGTTGAGGTAGGTGAATGAAGGGGAAGCGGGTCGAGGTAGGTTGATGAAGGGGAATGGGGTCAGTGTAGGTGGATCAAGGGGAAGGGGGTCTGTGTAGGTGGATGAAGGGGAAGGGGGGTCGAGGTAGGTGGATGAAAGGAAGGGACGTTGAAGTAGGTGAATGAAGGGGAAGGGGATCAGTGTAGGTGTATAAAGGAAAGGGGGTCGAGGTAGGTGGATGAAGGGGAAGAGGGTCAAGGTAGGTGGATGAAAGGAAAGGGGTCGGTGTAGGTGGATGAAGGGGAAGGGGGTCGGTAGATGAAGGGGAAGGGGGTCGCTGTAGGTGGATGAAGGAGAAGGGGGTCGCTGTGGAAGGATCAAGGGGAAGAGGGTCGGTGTAGGTGGATGAAGGGGAATAGGGTCGAGGTAGGTGGATGAAAGGAAGGGGCGTTGAGGTAGGTGGATGAAGGGGAAGGAGGTCGAGGTAGGTGGATGAGAGGAAGGGGATCAGTGTAGGTGGATGAAGGGGAAGGGGGTCAGTGTAGGTGGATGAAGGGGAAGGGGGTTGGTCTAGGTGGATGAAGGGGAAGGGGGTTGGTGTAGGTGGATGAAAGGAAGGGGCATTGAGGTAGGTGAATGAAGGGGAAGGGGGTCGAGGTAGGTTGATGAAGGGGAAGGGGGTCAGTTTGGGGTGGATCAAGGGGAAGGGGTTCGGTGTAGGTGGATGAAGGGGAAGGGGGTAGGTGTAGGTGGATGAAGGGGAATAGGGTCGAGGTAGGTGGATGAAGGGGAAGGAGGTCGAGGTAGGTGGATGAAGGGGAAGGGGATCAGTGTAGGTGGATGAAGGGAAGGGGCGTTGAGGTAGGTGGATGAAGGGGAAGGGATTTTATAAGGTTGTAGAGTTTGTGGTCCATGTAGGAACCTCGGAGGTTGAGACTCAAAGTGGGGGTACATCTTGATGAGCACGCATATTGTCTTCATTATCCCCATTGGTTCCTGTGCTGGGATGGTCTGGATCTAATTCTTGACATTCTTCTTGGTGCAAGGGGGCGATTTCGAAAGCTGACCTGCTTAGTGGTCCTGTCAGGGAGAATACAGGAGAGGTAATGGGTCTGGGGAAGAAGATTGTGACAACTTGAGATGAACGGAAGAAATATGTTTAGGCCCGCCTAAAGGCCAGACACAATTACTGCTCTTTGTCAGTCCGGTGCTCTGATGACTTCTGACTGATTGACCAGACATTTTAATTCCTGATTGTACAGTTATATAGAGACAGTCGTTCTATTCTAATCTTGTATGTTAGAAAATATATAGGTTTAATGTAAAATAAGACACATCTGCATTATTGTTTATGTCTGGTAAAAGTTCACATTTTAACTGAGCAGTTTGGTCAATAAAATGTCAGAAATTGGTGAAAAATGTCGATCAGTGTTTCGTCCTCAAATGTCTAATTTTGTCCAAAACTCAAAAATATTCAGTTTGCTGCCACAGAGGAGGAAAGAAACCAGAGCATATTCACATTTAACAAGCTGAAATCAGAGATATTTGGACTTCTTTAGGAATCACTCAAATCAATTTGGATAATTGATCACGAATATAATTGTGGATTCATTTCACTGTTGACAACTAATCAATCGATCATTGCAGCTCTACTGAGAAACTATTGAATGAAGGTTGAATGTTTCTACTAAAGGTGAGAGATGTGACAAGATGTTGACTGGGTGTTATTAGTTATCTTTTATGCTGATTATAAATATTTTGAAAAAAATACTTTTTTTTGTTGTAATTAGTGTGTTTTTCTGAACACTGAAGTATCTTTTTAGAAAGGTTGATGGACACAACAAATTTGGCACAAGCAATTTACGTCTAAACTCAGGTATATCTATCTTTTCCATGAGTGAATAATCCAGCTGTTCTCAGAGGAAAATAAGGTACCAGAACACTGTTTGAAGGTAAAAAGGTAGCAGGGTCCGCCACATATAAACACAGTAACATAGTATAAATTGTGTTCTCCTTTAAGGTCAGTTTGTTAATTCAGTTTATTCAGTCATGAAAACAATTAGAAGAAAATAAATCCGGCAATCAAGATCTTTCTCTGCTAATTAACATTTCTTCACTAAAACTACAGACTGCTCCTTTAATGACATCATCTTGTGCCCTCAGGAATCTGTGCCAGCTGCTGTTTAACTCGTAGTGGATGAAAACAAGCTCATTTTCTTTGAATGATTTTCTCAAAGTTTGGTTCAAATTCAAAACACGTTTGGGTGAAAACTTGACTGCAGACACACTCGAACATTTACAACATGAAACATGCAGTAAATGAGGAAACAGAGTTCAGATCCACAGAGTCGCTCCTCGTTCTGAAATGAATCAAAGGTCGATAACCACTCCCTCTTCAAAAGACAAAGTGTTTTAAAGTTTTCTTCAGGTTATTTTTCCTCTCGTCCTCCCTGCATCCTCATTCTCTGACTCCCCTTAAAGTTATAACAACAGATAAACTAATGAAATGCAGCATTACTTTGATTGAACTTTTTCTGGTTTGAAAGTTGTTGGAGACATTAGGGATGATGTCAGTACACAACTCCAGAAATATGGATATGGAGTTATTTTTAGAGTTGCTCCCCGTACTGGAATGAAGCAAAACTTGATAACTGCTCCCTCCTCCTCCTCCTCCTCCTCCTCCTCCTCCTCCTCCTCCTCCTCTCACACAGCAGCTCCATTATGTCAGTGTATTTCCTTGTTCCCTCCCCTTCAGTTTTGTAGATGAAAGTAACTGAGCTGAAACTCACACAGTCGATGTACTGAGAGGTGAAATGGCGCAGAAAGGAGTTCAGCTGGACCGAGAGACTTTCTCTTGTCCGATCTGTTTGGATCTACTGAAGGATCCAGTGACTACTCCCTGTGGACACAGCTACTGCAAGAACTGTATTAAAGACCACTAGGACACAGAGGATGAGAAGAGGATCTACAGCTGCCCTCAGTGCAGGAAGAGCTTCACACCGAGGCCTGAGCTGCTGAAAAACACCATGTTAGCAGCTTTAGTGGAGGAGCTGAAGAAGACTGGACTCCAAGCTGCGCCTGCTGATCACTGCTATGCTGCAGCAGAGAGGACTGAGAGGCAGAGAGAGCTGGACGGGAGTCGACACAACATCCAGCAGAGAATCCAGGACAGAGAGGAAGATGTGAAGCTGCTTCAACAGGAGGTGGAGGCCATCAATGGCTCTACTGATAAAGCAGTGGAGCACAGTGAGAAGATCTTCACCCAGCTGATCCGTCTCACGGAGAAAAGACGCTCTGATGTGAAGCAGCAGGTCAGATCCCAGCAGGAAACTGAAGTGAGTCGAGTCAAAGAGCTTCAGGAGAAGCTGGAGCAGGAGATCACTGAGCTGAAGAGGAAAGACGCTGAGCTGAAGAAGCTCTCACACACAGAGGATCACAACCAGTTTCTACACAACTACCCCTCACTGTCAGCACTCAGTGAGTCTACACACTCATCCAGCATCAAGATCCGTCCTCAGAAGTACTTTGAGGATGTGACAGCAGCTGTGTCAGAGCTCAGAGACAAACTACAGGACATCCTGAGAGAGACATGGACCAACATCTCACTGACAGAGACTCAAGTGGATGTTTCACTGACACAACCAGAACCCGAGACCAGAGCTGACATCTTAAGATATTGGCGTGAAATCACACTGGATCCCAACACAGTATATAGATGGCTGTTATTATCTGAGGGGAACAGAAAAGTGACACACATGGGTCAACCACAGTCTTATTCTAGTCATCCAGACAGATTCACTGACTGGGGTCCGGTCCTGAGCAGAGAGAGTCTGACTGGACTTTGTTACTGGGAGGTGGAGAGGAGAGGAGAAACTGGAGGAGAAGGAGGAGTTTGTGTAGCAGTCGCATACAAGAATATCAGCAGAGCAGGGAGGTCAGAGGAATGTTTATTTGGACACAATAACGAATCTTGGATGTTATATTGGGACACAAACGGTTATGACTTTTATCACAACAAAGTCTGCACCCCTGTCTCAGGTCCTCTGTCCTCCAGAGTTGGAGTGTACCTGGATCACAGTGCAGGTATTCTGTCCTTCTACAGCATCTCTGACACCATGACTCTCCTCCACAGAGTCCAGACCACATTCACTCAGCCGCTCTATGCTGGACTTTATGTTGATGATGGAGCCTCTGCTGAGTTCTGCAGACTCAGATAGACTGAAGTCATTTCAGGGTCACTTCACTGCACACAGATCACCTGTCAATCAAACATTGTGGGCGGTACTTTGCCGTCTCCTTGTTGTTCTGTAAATGTTTGAGTGTGTTCAGGCGGCGCTCCTTCCTGTGTGTGTTCAGCCTCAGAGGCTGTCACTGCTCATGATGAGTTCAGTTCACATGATCATCATCAATCAGGAGATCAGTCGTTATCTGCTCGTACACAACTGAGATTCTGCTCCAACAAACTTTGAGGAATAAATTCATCATGAACCTTTATCATTGTTAGCTTTTTATCATTATTGTGAAAAAAAGCATGAAGTAAGCTTGAAAGTACTAATTGAAGAGAACAACTTGAGTGTTGAGTAACTTCAGAAATAAAATAATGGAAATAAAAACACATCAAGCTCTCGACTGTCTTTATTTGAAGTGGATCTGACTGATGTCATTAATTCAACCACAGATGGTCTTCTTTGGGTAAAAGGTGAATACATGAACACACGTCTGTATATTTGTAATGAAACGTCTCCTGATTGGATGAAATGACACATATACACCAGGACAGTACTCACAGTTTGTATGTCTCAAGTGTGAACAAAATATGACATCATCATTACACTTGTTGTCTCTGAGATTATGGTCCTCAAAATGAATTAGCAAAGTGTGTGTAGGTGTGTAATACAGCATGTCTGTTATGGCAGAAATTGAATATAAAGAGAAAGTGACATGTTAGTGTCCTTAAACTTTGATGAGTCCAGTACAGATGTCCCAAGTCCTAGTTTGACCCCCAACATCTGGTCCGTCCAATCACATGAACAAAGTCAGATTAGAGACGTGGATACATCAGTCTGTTATCTGTCTGAAAATGTCTCATATCAGACGACTCATCTAACTTCAAGAAGTCACTTTTACCTGAAGACCCTCAGTGGTTGAAACAACACATCAGTGTTTGTAGTTTGTGCTTCTCTTTTCATCAGGCTTCACCAATGAGTGTGACTAATTAAATGCACACGTTAGCTTGAATATTTTGTTACATTACAGCAGAAAGAAGGAATAATAGTAGTTTTGAAGCAGTTATGGTGTGTATTTATGAAGTGTGTATGTTTTCACTAACAAAGACAACGCCATCGTTTAGCCTAAAGTTAATGTCATTTGAATTGACAAAAAGCTTGATAAAGGTAGAGTAGGGGGTCGAGGTAGGTGGATGAGAGGGAAGGGGATCAAGTAAGGTGGATGACAGAGAGAGTAGTCGAGGTAGGTTGATGAAAGGAAAGGGTGTCAAGGTAGGTTGATGAAGGGGAAAATGGTTGAGGTAGGTGGCTGAAGGGGAAGGGGGTCGGGGTAGGTGGATGAAGGAAATAGGGGTCCATGTAGGTGGATGATAAGGAAGGTGGTCGAGGTGGGTAGATGAAGCGGAAGGGGGTCAAGGTAGGTGGATGAAAGGGAAGGGGGTCGAGGTAGATGGATGAAGGGGAAGATGGTTGAGGTAGGTTGATGAAGGGGAAGGGGGTTGCTCTCGACTGTCGAATTACTCAGGAGACGTTTCATTACAAATAAATACAGATGTGTGTTCCTGTCTTTACCTTTTACCCAAAGAAGACCATCTGTGGTTAAGTTAATCAGATCAGATCAGTCAGATCAACTTCAAATGAATACAGTCGAGAGTAACCCCCTTCCCCTTACCTCAAAATTGTGGAAAATATCGATCAGTGTTTCGTCCTTAAATGTCTTATTTTGTTCAAAGGCGAGCGCCTGGTGGCCGGGTCTTTGCCCGCGGGACCTGGCCAGGCTCAGCCCGAAAGAGTGACATGGGCCCGCCCTCCAGTAGGTTCACCACTCGAAGGAGGGTTCAGAAGGGGCCGGTGCTATGTGATTTGGGTGGCGGTCGTGGGCCCCGACAACCTAATCCTCGGATGGTGACTCTGGCCATAAGGACATGGATTGTCACCTCACTGAGGGGGAAAGAGTCTGAGCTAGTGCGGGAGGTTGAGCGGTACTGGCAAGAGATAGTTGGGCTCACCGCCACTTACAGTCTGGGCTCTGGAACCCAACTCCTTGAGAGAGGCTGGACTCTCTTCCACTCTGGAGTTGCCCACGGTGAGAGGCAGCGAGCTGGTGTGGGCTTGCTTATAGCTCCCCAGCTCAGCCGCCATGTGTTGGAGTTTTTCCCGGTGAATGAGAGGGTTGTCTCACTGTTGTTTCGGCTTATGGGCCGAACAGCGGTGTAGAGTACCCTAACTTCTTGGAGGCCCTGGGAGGGGTACTGGGGAGTGCTCCAACCTGGGACTCCATCGTTCTACTGGGGGACTTCAACACTCACGTGGGTAGCGACAGTGTTACCTGGAAGGGTGTGATTGGGAGGAACGGCCTCCCCGATCTGAACTCCAGTGGTGTTTTGTTGTTGGACTTCTGTGCTAGTCACAGTTTGTCCATAACAAACACCATGTTCAAGCATAAGGATGTCCATCAGTGCACGTGACATCAGGACACCCGAGGCCGGAGGTCAATGATCGTCTTTGTGGTCGTGTCATCTGACTTCCAGCCGTATGTCTTGGACACTCGGGTGAAGAGAGGGGCTGAGTTGTCAACTGATCACCACCTGGTGGTCAGTTGGATTCGCTGGCGGGGGAGGATGCTGGACAGACCTGGCAGACCCAAATGTATTGTGAGCGTCTGGTGGGAACGCCTGGAGGAATCCTCCATCAGGGAGGTCTTCAACTCCCACCTCTGGGAGAGCTTTGTCCAGATCCCGAGGGAGGCTGGGGACATTGAGTCCGAATGGACCATGTTCTCCACTTCCATTGTTGATGCGGCTGTTCGGAGCTGTGGCCGTAAGGTCTCTGGTGCCTGTCGCAGCGGCAATCCCCAAACCTGATGGTGGACACCGGAAATAAGGGATGCTGTCAAGCTGAAGAAGGAGTCCTATCAAGCCTGGTTGGCTCAGGGGGGGCAGCTGATGGGTACCGGCAGGCCAAGCGTGCGGCAGCACGTGCGGTCGAGGAAGCAAAAACTCGGGTCTGGGAAAAGTTCGGGGAGGCCATGGACGAGGACTACCGGTCAGCCTCGAGGAAATTCCGGCAAACCATCCGACGCCTCAGGAGGGGGAAGCACTCCTCCACCAACACTGTTCACAGTGGAGGTGGGGGGCTGTTGACCTCGACTGGGGTTATTGTTGAGGGGTGCAAGGAATACTTTGAGGATCGCCTCAATCCCACTGACACACCTTTCATAGAGGAAGCAGAGGCTGGGGACTGGGGACATACAAAGGTTGATTCATTCATCACCCAAGCCGAAGTCACTGAGGTAGTTGGGAAGCTCCTCAGTGGCAAAGCACCAGGGTCAGATGAGATCCGCCCTGAGTACCTCAAGTCTCTTGATGTTGTGGGGCTGTCTTGGCTGACAAGTCTCATCAGCATCGCGTGGCAGTCGGGGGATCACACTCCTCAGCCTCCCTGGGAAAGTCTACTCCAGGGTACTGGAGAGGAGAATTCGGCAGATAGTCGAACCTCGGATTCAGGAGGAACAATGCGGTTTTCGTCCTGGCCGTGGAACACTGGACCAGCTTTATACCCTCCGCAGGGTGCTCGAGGGTTCATGGGAGTTTGTCCAACCAGTCCACATGTGTTTTGTGGACTTGGAGAAGCTATTCGACCGTGTCCCTCGTGGCATTCTGTGGGAGATGCTCCGGGAGTACAGGGTAGGAGGCCCTCTGCTCAGGGCTGTATGGTCCCTGTACGACCGGAGCAGGAGCCTGGTTCGCATTGTCGGCAGTAAGTCAGACCTGTTCCCAGTGCATGTTGGACTCCGGCAGGGTTGCCCTTTGTCACCGGTCCTGTTCATTATTTTTATGGACAGAATTTCTAGGCGCAGTCTGGGGCCAGAGGGGGTCTGCTTCGGGAGCCACTGGATTCCATCTCTGCTTTTTGCGGGCGATGTTGTCTCGTTGGCTCCATCGAGCCAGGACCTCCAGCATGTCCTGGGGCAGTTTGCAGCCGAGTGTAAGGCAGGGAGGAAGATCAGCACCTCCAAGTCTGAGGCAATGGTTCTCGACCGGAAATAGGTGGCCTGCTCCCTCCGGGTTGGGGGAGAGTTCTTGCCTCAAGTGGAGGAGTCCAAGTATCTTGGGGTCTTGTTCATGAGTCCGGGGAGGATGGAGCATGAGATTGACAGGCGGATCGGTGCAGCAGCCGCAGTAATGCGGTCGTTTTATCGGTCCGTCGTGGTAAAGAGAGAGCTGAGCCGAAAGGCGAAGCTCCCGATTTACCAGTCAATCTACGTTCCTACCCTCGCCTATGGTCATGAACTTTGGGTCGTGACCGAAAAAATAAGATCCCGGATACAAGCGGCCAAAATTAGTTTCCTCCACAGGGTGGCAGGGCACTCCCTTAGAGATAGGATGAGGAGCTCTGTCACCCGGGTGGAGCTCGGAGTAGAGCCGCTGCTCCTCCACATCGAGAGGAGCCAGCTGAGGTGGCTCGGGCATCTGTATCGGATGCCCCCTGGACGCCTTTCTTGAGAAAGAAAAATAATTGTGGATTCATTTCACTAATCAATGAATCATTGCAGCTCTACTGAAAAACTATTGAATGAAGACTGAATATTTCTACTAAAGCTCAGAGATGTGACAAGATGTTGACTGGGAGTTATTATATATTTTTTCAAACTTTTTATGAATATTTTTGAAAAAATACTTCAACAGTCAAACAACTAGAGCTGAAACTGAGATTTGATTTTGAGTAACGCACAAGCTGAGCATTGAGCATTGAACATTTTGAAGTATCTCCTTAGAAAGGTTGATGGACACATGATGGACAAATTCTGCACAAAAGAAATTTACATCTGAACTCAGGAATATTTATCTTTTCATTGAGTGAATAATCCAGCTGTTCACAGAGGAAAATAAGGTCCCAGAACACTATTTGAAGCTAGAAAGGTGGCAGGGTCCACCACAACCAAAATCAAACAGTATAAACTGTGTTGTCCTTTAAAGAGTGTTTGTTTATTCAGTTTATTCAGTCATGAAAACAAGCGAGTTTTATTATTTTGTTTGTTTAGGCAGAAAACACTGCTCACTAACATTTCTTCATTAAAACTGCTCCTTTAATAACGTCATTTTGTGCCCTCAGGAATCTGTGCCAGCTGCTGTTTAACTCCTAGTGGATGAAAACAAGCTTATTTTCTTTGGATGATTTTCTTAAATTTGGATCAAATTCAAAACACATTTGGATGAAAACTTGACTGCAGACACACTCAAACACTTATAACATGAAACACTTCCATGCAGTAAGTTCAGATCCACAGAGTCGCTCCTTGTCTTGGAATGAAGCACAACTTGATAACCGCTCCCTCATCCTCCTCCTCTCAAGATGCAGCTCCACTCTGTCAGTGTATTTCCTTGTTCCCTCCCCTTCAGTTTTGTGGATGAGTGTAACTCAGCTGACAGACCTTGTTCACTGAACAAACACTCTGTTCAGATCAGAGCTCGGACCAGTTTCTGTTATCAGGAAGAGAAACTCAGACAGTCGATGCACTGAGAGGTGAAATGGCGCAGAAAGGAGTTCAGCTGGACGAAGAAAACATTTCTTGTTCAATCTGTTTGGATCTACTGAAGGATCCAGTGACTACTCCCTGTGGACACAGCTACTGCAAGAACTGTATTAAATACCACTGGGACACAGAGGATGAGAGGCGGATCTACAGCTGCCCTCAGTGCAGGAAGATCTGCACACCGAGGCCTGTCCTGGTGAAAAATACCATGTTAGCAGCTTTAGTGGAGGAGCTAAAGAAGACTGGACTCCAAGCTGCTCCTGCTGATCACTGCTATGCTGGACCTGAAGATGTGGCCTGTGATGTCTGCACTGGGAGGAAACTGAGAGCAGTCACGTCCTGTCTGCAGTGTCTGGTCTCTTTCTGTGAGAAACACCTGCAGCCTCACTTTGAATCTCCTGCCTATGAAAAACACAAGCTGGTGGAGCCATCAGAGAAGCTCCAGGAGAACATCTGCTCTCGTCACAATGTGGTGATGCATATGTTCTGCCGTACTGATCAGCAGTGTATCTGTTATCTCTGCCCTGTGGAAGAACATAAAGGCCACGACACAGTGTCAGCTGCAACGGAGAGGACTGAGAGGCAGAGAGAGCTGGAGGAGAGTCGACACAACATCCAGCAGAGAATCCAGGACAGAGAGGAAGATGTGAAGCTGCTTCAACAGGAGGTGGAGGCCATCAATGGCTCTGCTGATAAAGCAGTGGAGCACAGTGAGAAGATCTTCACCCAGCTGATCCGTCTCATGGAGGAAAGACGCTCTGATGTGAAGCAGCAGGTCAGATCCCAGCAGGAAACTGAAGTGAGTCGAGTCAAAGAACTTCAGGAGAAGCTGGAGCAGGAGATCACTGAGCTGAAGAGGAAAGACGCTGAGCTGAAGAAGCTCTCACACACAGAGGATCACAACCAGTTTCTACACAACTACCCCTCACTGTCAGCACTCACTGAGTCTACACACTCATCCAGCATCAAGATCCGTCCTCTCAAGTACTTTGAGGATGTGACAGCAGCTGTGTCAGAGCTCAGAGACACACTGCAGGATGTCCTGAGACAGAAACAGACAAACGTCTCACTGACAGAGACTGAAGTGGATGTTTCACTGCCACAACCAGAACCCAAGACCAGAGCTGACTTCTTAAGATATTCATGTGAAATCACACTGGATCCAAACACAGCACACCCATGGCTGTTATTATCTGAGGGGAACAGAAAAGCAACAAGAGTGAGTCGACCACAGTCTTATTCTAGTCATCCAGACAGATTTACTTGCTGGCCTCAGGTCCTGAGTCCAGAGAGTCTGACTGGACGTTGTTACTGGGAGGTGAAGCGGAGACGAGAAAGTGGAGGAGGAGGAGGAGGAGGAGGAGGAAGAGTTTCTGTAGCAGTCACATACGAGAATATCAGCAGAGCAGGGAAGTCACAAGAATGTGCATTTGGACAAAATGACAAATCTTGGATGTTATATTGTTCCACAAGCCGTTGTAACTTTAATCACAACAAAGTCCAAACTCTCGTCTCAGGTCCTCTGTCCTCCAGAGTTGGAGTGTACCTGGATCACAGTGCAGGTATTCTGTCCTTCTACAGCGTCACTGACACCATGACTCTCCTCCACAGAGTCCAGACCACATTCACTCAGCCGCTCTATGCTGGCCTTCAAGTTTATGATGGAGCCTCTGCTGAGATCTGTTAGTTCAGTGGGTTAAATTGTGTGTTTCATTTCTTCAGACTTGTTGTGTTTCCATCATTGTTGCTGAGAGCTGATTGTTGTGTCATTTCTTCACTGCGCACAGATCACCTGTCAATCAAACATTGTGGGCGGTACTTTGCCGTCTCCTTGTTGTTCTGTAAATGTTTGAGTGTGTTCAGGCGGCGCTCCTTCCTGTGTGTGTTCAGCCTCAGAGGCTGTCACTGCTCATGATGAGTTCAGTTCACATGATCATCATCAATCAGGAGATCAGTCGTTATCTGCTCGTACACAGCTGAGATTCTACTCCAACAAACTGATGAAGTGAATCTGTTGATGAAATCACTGAAAAGTCGTTGAACAGACTTTACTGACGGGACGCGTGAATGTCAGAACACTCGCTGGATGATGGACTTAAAGGCACTCTGGTGAATGTTTGATTGTACTGTGGAGCAATTCTATATTTTATTACTTTATGTTTGTACTTTGTCTCACATGAGGACGAACACAGATGACGCAGGACTTGTGGGTAGTCTGGTCTAATCTTCTGTGATTTTCCAGTCATTGCCTCAGTGGCCATCATTCACCAGAGACAACTGGCTGGGACACACATTTAAACATATTTTTGTTTGTTGAAAACTGCAGCAGTCTAACGTAAAGAAAGGACTGTGGGTGGAGGGAGAGAAGAAATAACCTTAAAGAATACTGTTCATATGTGACTATATTTTGTGGGGTTTGTAGGTGAAGGGGCTTCTCTGTACAGAAAATTATGTTTTCTCCAAAAAAAACAAAGTGAAAATTAAAGGATTACATATTTAGATTCAAGTCACATGAGTCTGAAGTCATGATGTGTTTTTATGTCTCACACACACCAGCCTGCCTTGAAAACATACTTCAGTATTCCAGTGATTGTAACTGCTGTCACATATTGATTTAGTGATTCAGAAGCAGCTTTCAGACACAGAAGAGCTCGAGGAAGAATCTGCTGCATTATCCATGCAGCTGACTGATACAGCACACATCAGTCAGGGCCGGTTCTGTTCGCCAAGGACACACGTGGCGCCGCTGCAGCTAAATGTCATTCTTTGAAGTTCACAGTGATTTTATCTGGTATTCAGCGCACGGCGACCTCTCAGCCGTGTGATTCAGAGCCCTGGAATCAGCCGTGCCGCTGTGGCACAGTTCATATTAAAGCCGCTCTTCTCATGGACGATCCCCAACATCCCCAGCCCCCCACGACATCCTGCAATTATGTGGCTTTATTAAAATGTCCCTGTTAGGGGTTCAAGAGGGTGAGCTAGAAATCTGCTGCTTCATGAAATGACTCCATTATGTATTTCCTGTCTCTGAACACTGACAGTGAAGTGTGAACGTGCAGTTGGTGTCACTGGACATCAGGTTTGTTTTAACACCAGCAACAGAAAATGATCTGCTTGTCTGTTCATGCAGAATCTGTTAGCGGGCTGAGAGAAGAGACAAAACTAAAAGTTACTGTACGAACACACTGATGACGTGGCGCTGTCCAAGCTGTCACACCGTCAGGTCGTGGAGCAGACGGTTTGTTTCAGTTTGACTCCACAGATTGTTGTTTTCTCTGTTGTCAGAATCAGAATCAGCTTTATGTGTTCACAAACAAGTAATCTGACTAATCAGGGAATATTATACTAAACATTAGAAAACAAATAATTGAACAAATCAAGCCGACCACACTGCCTGCTTGTGTGCAGCGTGGTGTCCGTGTTGTGAAGTTGAGTTTGTTATTCACATAACTTAATTAAATAAACTCTCAAAACCGAGACATGAACCAACATGTACGCTGATGTTTCAGTGTAAAAGCTTATTGATGATCAACACAAAGTTCTTCAGTTTCAGCTTCTCAGTTTTGAGGAGAACGAACACACACACTGAACTGGAGCTCCTCCTCCTCTGTGAAGTGATAAACATGTGAGGGACGCTGACATTGATCCCATCAGTCCTCTGCTCTGATTGGACGATGAGGTTATTCCCCTTCATGTCTCTGCTGCTCCTGTTCAGATATTCACCTGCACTGAGCGTGTGCAGCACAATGACAATCACTTCATCACTTTATATATCTCATCATGCAGAACACACACGCACACACACACACACACACCTCATAAACGTTGAATGGAGGCAAAGTGTAAGAAAAGCTCCGAGCACATTAACCAGCAGCTGCAGCCGGCAGCATACATCTACATACAGAGCGGTGTGAGCCCAGGTAGAAAAAAAAAATGGGTCTATTTCCGGGAGCTAATGGGAGGCTGAGCCAGCCGCCCACCAGATATGAGCTGAGAACAACTTCCACTGAGATTACTATGCTAATGATCAGGTTACAAACCGCAGCAGGGTCGTGTTGTTTGCATGAATGAACCGGTGTAATACACTGCTCTATTAGGTAAACACACAGAGAGAGTGAGGAGGGATACAGCACGAGTCAACACACCTGATACTGTCTCAGTGTTTACACACACAGCACACAGATTCATATCTTCTGATGGAGTCTGAATGCTTGAATAGACATTTGAAAGCCTGATGTAGTCGAACACACAGAGAAGAGCAAATAATAATCATGAGTGTTTGCACGTTCAGACAACTTCACTCTAAAACGGAGATTGTTTCCTGAAATCCGTCTCAGGATGAAACCAACTTTATAAAGTATGTGGACCTTTGTTGGGCTGCAAACGTGTCCAAACTATAATTACACAGAGCAACACGCCCTCATACTTTACAACTGAATAGGTCGATTGCCAGCGTCACATATCGCTGTTCCCAGGCGTTCCTGTGGTTTGGTTTAGAGGAAGGATTCTGGTTTGACGCTCTGACAGCTGCTGCTCAGGATTAGCTGGTTCTCGGGAATTGTTCTTCTTCTCTTTGTTGTGTGTTTCCATTTCAGCCAACAGTGGATCAACTGGACTGACTGACACGCCGAAAAACACACCTGGAAGTGATCAGGATGCTTCTGCAGCAGGTGAAACTCTCCTGGAGGAACCACAAAATCATCTTCACCGCCCAACGAACCTATTTTGTCTCATATCTTGAATTTTTAAAACAAGAAGAATTATAAACCGACTCAGTGTGCAGAGTTTGTGTGTGTAATGTTGACAAATTAAAAATAAAGAAAGGCAGATGTGTTTTTTCATCTGGGTTCTGATAATCATAATCAGATAATCCGGCTAATAAACAATAAAAACCTCTTTTGAGGTAAGCTCCAGATTCTGAGCTGTTGACTCCAAACATGTCTGAATCACTGTCTCAGACATATCACTAATTATTTTTCCCCTCAGCTGCATGAAACTCATCACACACATATTTATTACTCTATATTATTATTTCCATCACACAACTTACAAATGATCTTTTGGTGTTTACATGTCACTGAATGAACATATAATCCGTCAGGCGTGTCTCTTTCAACCATTTCTCTCACTCGCTCTGTAAATATGCAGCAACTTCTACGTTATATAAGCTGTAAAACATCCATCCATCAGTGTCATGTCGTGTGTTGATGCCAGCACGTTGTATGGATTGTGTTCACACTAATAGACGACCTTCAGGCAGATCTGATCACGTGTCCAGATGCACATCACATCTGAATAGCAGCTGTCACTGGGTTCTCCGCAGGCAGTATAATTAGTTTAAGTTGTGAGAAATAAGGTGTATAATACGAAGCCACGCTCAGGTGAAGAGGACAACAACATGTCGGCTCTGATACAGCAGCTCTGAGCTATTCATGAGGTTATTTCCTGGTTGTTTGGTTTATTAAAGGCGTCGACATGATGGTGCGTCTGCCCTCAGGTCAGGATGAACTTCCACAGGCGGCTTCTGTTTTTATGCAGCACATCTCTGTTCTCTTTATTTATTACCAGCCTGCACTGCGGAGAGTTCACATGTAGGCATGCTTTATTAACCCCGTTTCACCCAGCATGCATTTCATTGGGTTTGAGGCCATGCAGGCGAGTGTCATCCCTGCGAGGACATGTGTGACTTTGGTGCCAAAGTGAATCGCCAGGCCCAGATGGCTCATTAGTCCGGAGCAGTGAGCCGCTGGCAACGCTGTTAGAGAAGTCCCTCACCTGAAATACAGCTCGGCAGTTCAGAGATGACAAACCTGACAAGAGAGCAGCGTGATGACAGAGTGTCAGGATAAATCAGAAGTCTCACCTCCTCACCTCCACAGGAAGATGTACTGCTCATCTCTCCCTCCTGAAGGTGCAGCGAGGAGACAAAATGTTTAAGAGGAGCATCTCACCGTTCACTTACTTCACCCGAGCCGCCCTCAGCAGCGCGATCCTCCAACAAACTGCCAATATTCTTACTGCAGGAGTCAGGAGGAGATGTCGTACCAGGTCCTGACGCTGTCGCTGGAAGAGGCGGTGTGTGCAATGTTTTAAAAAAACATCGAGATAATTAACCGGTGGCCCGGACGAGAGACATCGCTCGCCTCGTTTCACCTCCTCACGTCTGCTGGAAGCTGCCTGGATGTCAGGAGGAGTCGCAGAGGAGCAGGGAGGGAAACCACACAGACTGAGAGGGCTTCACTTTCTGCTTTAAAGGCTAATTCTGGTTAATTAGCTGTTTGTTAAGTCCCTGTGCTGCTAATGATATGCCCTCCAAGGTCTCCACTCTAATTCTTGTTGAGTTTTTTTATTCTGATTTCAGTCAGATGAAGACGAGTCGGCCCAGTTACCAGGATAACATGTTGGCATTTCACTTTTCAACCACAGATATGATCCATGTTTCATATCACGTTCAGATTACATTAACTCTACATGAGCTTCAGATATTTTTGACGAGCAGAGAGACTGCAGGCAGAAGTGCACTGGATGAAGTTTTAATTTCGATCAGGCAAACAGGCAAACATCAAGAAACATCTGGGAAACACAAAGACAGGCTCGACAATAACCGAACAAAAGACTGGACCAGAGATGCCACAAGAACCTAAAAAACACACAAACAATAATCTAAGTGACAACAACACGACAGTGACACTTCTGGACAGTAGACTATTTTCACGGCAGACATTTTGATGTGTCACAGCAGGAGAAGCTCAGGTTGGACCAGTAACGTTCACCATGGCTCGATTCTATTAGTGACCCAGTCAGACGTGTCAGTGAGGGAGCTTGCACGAAACCAGAACCCTGGAACCAGCTCACCTGAATGGAATGCGGCCATCGTTAGTGTTAGACATTCCACCTGTGCTTTTCCTGCTTTGACAAGTCAAAACGTCTGCCATGAAAATGGGCAGCCAAAAAAACATGTTTATTTAACGAGACGTTGAAAAAATTTCCAGAACCTTGACCTAACCAGACCATAAGCACAGAACTGGCTCGACATTAATTTGAAAACTGAACATAGAGAAAGTTTCAAGGGTGGCTGTGGTTTAGGAGGTAGAGTGGGTCGTACAGTGATTTAAAGGTTGCAGGTTCGATTCCCAGGCTCCCTCGCTGCAAGTCGAATTATCCTTGAGTGACATACTTGTTAGCCTTAGCATTATGAGCATGATACAGAACTTGTAAGATGACTGACTACTTCTGACGCTGTTATGCTTAAAGTTCAGACTGAACTGGAGCTGCTAACGTTAGCATGAACTCCATTTATTTGTAACCCCACACACACACACACACACACACACCACATACCTGTCGGGCTCCTTTCTTTCACAGTAAGGCTCAGTTATTAGTGAGCTTTTAGCCTGACATGCTAACGATTGCAGCTAATGTTGGAGCAGATAAACTCGTTGTTTAATCTTCACACTACACTGTCATATTTTACGTCGAGTTACTGTTATGAAGAATAAAGAAATGATTGACAAAGCTACAAGAAAAGGACAATCAAACATTGAAGCCCCCCTCACGTCCTTAAACATGCTTCACAGCGCTCAGCTCGTGACTGATGACTCCCTTCAGATGCTCTCTGCTGCGTCTTACAGCCTTTGCCATTTCATCGATTAATGGATTGAATCCCCGGGGATCAGAGTAAATCACCCGATTACATCCAGGCTCCTCGGGGAGCTCTCTCCGCTTCTCCTTCCTCTGGAGCAGCAAAGAAATGAAATACAAGCTCCACGCTGTTGATGCGCTACAGCGGAGGGGTTAAACGTTAAGCAATTATATTAACATTCATGCTTTTTGATTTTCACAAGAGGACGTTTTGCAGCTCCCCTGGGCTCTCAGCACTGCAGAGGGAGCTGTGTGAAGAGACCTGCAGCCTGAAGGAGACGGACGTCCTGTCGACACATGTTAGAAATCAAGGTTTTATGGTTAAATTTAAAGTTTTTTCAGTATCTTTAAAGCTTTATGAATAATTGTTCTGGGCTCCAGGGAGGCAGACGAACTCTAAAACAATCCGACAGACACACAAACCTTCAATACATGAAGCAGAAATGTTTTATTTGTAGTAAATAATTGCCAGCAAGTAAAATATTCAAATGAGAAACCATATAAGTGGTTTCCAAGCTATATACATTTTAACTATGTCAATAAAAACAGTGATTACACACATTTTAACGAAAGTTATCTACTGATATATTTCGTCTTTATGCTTCGGGCCAATGATAATTAAAAAAGCCACATTAGGAACATTTAAATGATAACATTTTATTCAGAGACATGTGGCGATGTGCACAGTGAGATAATGGTGAGATATCCTTTTAGAATAATAGATGGGGAGCAGAAATTTTAATCTAAAAGTGCTGCAGTCCTTTTCCATTTCTTCGCTGCTCTGTGGAGGCTTCATAATGAAGCAGCCGTGTGATCTCTCAACATAATTACTGAATTAGAGAGCAAGCAGAGACCAGCGAGAGCTGCTCCTAAAGTACCCTCAGAAAGCTTTCCCCGAGCCAGAGGACAGACATGTGGCTCTCAGAGACGACTACCCAGCGTTAATTTGATTATTTGGTTTGTTAGGAAAACACTTTTATTCTATTAGAGACAAAGAACATTTGAATCTCTCAAAAACACTTTGAGAGGCGCTTCGTCTCGACTTTGTCTTTGTTACTGAGCGCTGTGATGTTCTCAGACTTCACTTCCTAGAAATCATGATTCCCCTGCCGCGCTGTCGGGCGCCTTTTAAACTCTGTGGAGCTCATCGGGCGTCGCCGGGCTGCAACACAAGGTCCAGTTCACAATGAAGAGTCTGCAGCCATGTTAGAGGTTCTGGTGGTGCTCCGAGCTCAACGCTAACATCAGCATGCTAACATCAGCATGCTAACATCAGCATGCTAACATTCAGTTTCAGGTTCCTTTATTTACATGTGTCGCTTCGTTTGACATCCATATTGACAAAAGCTTCACTGAAACACAACTAATATTAGACAAGATGATAAAAGTGCTCATGACTCCACAAAGCCTCCAGTACACTTAAAGATGATATTAATAATAATGAAACACGCCGTGCAGCTGCGAGGCGGGTGGGTCTGCAGATATTTGGTCATAAAACAAAGTAGTTGAAGTAGTGATGTGATGATGGAGCAGATGAAACGTTAGAGTTCATCCTGAGGAGGAGATGAAGGTCCAGAAGTTATCAACAGATTTCACTTAAAGTCGTGAATGAGCCAATCACAGAGCCTCACTGCCAGCAGAGCCAAACAAAACTCAACACACGCTGAACAAAAAAATAACCACAACAATTTTAGTTTTCGCTCTGATTATTCACACGTTGAAGTGAAATATTTAAGGCTGTTATCATGCACACAAAATCATAATTTCTCTCACATTTTGAGCAGAAATTGATTAGTGAGCACTTTGTCAAGAGGATCCATCCACCTGACAGGTGTGGTGGATCAGATGCTGATGGAGCGGCATGATCAGTGAGCAGGAGCGACCTGGACGGTGCCTTGAAGCGTGCAGTCGGTGTGCTGACTGAAGAAACGTCAGATTTTCAGTTTTGAGGGAAACAAAGTCTGCAAAGTTTGCTTTTATATTTCTGCTGATTGGCTAATTTCATTGTTTATTTTTCTCGTTTGTTTTTAGCTGCCAGACTCCGTTTCCCAGAAGCCCTAGAGCTTCACATGTCAGGCAGCACTTCTGTTTCCACAAAGTTTTCCCCACATGTTCACAGTCGTGTCAGAAAAGACGTCCTCACATTAGTTTCCTGTGTTGGTGGAGAGAAATCGCGCCGTCAGCCGAAATCCAAAAAACAGCCGGTGTCAGGAGGCCGAATGTGTGAAATAGCTTGTTTATGATTTATCAGCCCATTATTCCACCGACTACAGCCATGTGGGAGACATAATTATTCAAAACCCCGTCAAACACATTCAGCATGGAAAGCATAACCTTTACAGCTGCTGTTGATTAAAATCTGCTCTGGAGAACGAGACCTGGAGGAGCTGTCGACGGCCTTCATCCTTCACCTGTCAGTTTACAGCAGCTCCCCACCCAGCCAGCGCCGCAGAGGCTACTGCACATCATGTTAAAGATGCTGTCGGGTCGGGTTTAATAGAAAGTTCTGGAGGAGGAGAGTTGACCCGACAGTCTGTTCTGGTCACACTCCAACACCACCTGTTGCATCAACATGAAGCTTATTAAATATAAGATGTCTTAATTAAAGTGGCGGCTGCACTGTGTTCATACGTAGGTGGGTTGTGTTCTTACATCATCCCAAATGTTTCCAACAAACCAGAGAAATCTGCAAGTTTACTCAGCGCTGAGTTTCATCTGGTTGTCTGTCGCTGTTGCCTCCAGGAGAGAGTCGGAAAGATGAAACACAATGAGAAGAAAACTTTAAAATGTCACATCGGTAATGTCGGTTGTTCAAAGACGTCTTCAACACCAGCTGAGCGAACAGCCAGATTCCTTTACTGCAGCAAATAACATCACGCACAGATGGTGTGTGATGGTTTTTGAATTCAGGTGAAGCTCTGAGTGAAGTCAGCACTCAGCAGAGACTCTGGTTCTGGTTCTGGTTCTCTGTATCGTCTCTGTAACATTACGTTCATGAAGTAAAGTCCATTTCCCCTCCAGCTCCAGTCAGCAGTCAGCAGAACAGAACCTGGAGGTCCGCTCTGGATCACTCCGATCAACAGGAGTGAAGAGAAATCACCTTTTAATCCCACAAGTTACAAAGTCCTCTTTGAGTTCTGCTCCCTTCGGATCAGATCAGAACCTGATGAGACTCCAGGTGTTTATTCCTCCAGAACATCTGGATCTGCAGCGACTCTCTCCTCCACACAGTGATGTGCACAAGGGGGGGGCAGAGAGGGCAGTCGCCCCTCCTCGTGGCCCAATTGTTGAAAAACACATGCTAAAGTGCCCTCCTGAGAGCCAAAACGCGTGCTAAAGTGCCCTCCTGAGAGCCAAAAGAGCATGCCAAAGTGCCCTCTTGGTTGGCAACACTGTCTAAACTGCCCCCTTGGCTGGTTAAAACATGATAAATTGCCCTCTTGGGAGCCAAAACATGCGCTAAAGTGCCCTCTTGGTTGGCAAAACACACTAAACTGCCCCCTTGGCTGGTTAAAACATGATAAACTGCCCTCTTGGGAGCCAAAACATGCGCTAAAGTGCCCTCTTGGTTGGCAAAACACACTAAACTAACCCCTTGGCTGGTTAAAACATGATAAATTGCCCTCTTGGGAGCCAAAATGCGCGCTAAAGTGCTCTCTTGGGAGCCAACACGTGCGCTAAAGTGCCCTTCTTTTCGCCCCTGCCCTTCAAAAAGCCACTGCCTCCACAGCTGGTTGAACATATTTTTCTTTAGTTTTGAAATAACATTACCAAAGATAAGGACATGAGTTTAGTACAGAGTGACTATTTTCTAAATTAAAGAAGTTTCCAGTCAAGAGAAAATCAGAACTTTACAAAGAACAAGTGAACATCAGGTGGTAAAAATGTGCTCTTGCATATTTCAGTCGCTGCAGTAATGAAACAACACTCGTCCAGACGGGAACAGCTCAAATGAAACTCTTGTTACTCTATAATCGGATGTGTGGGCGTGTGGTACTGATGCCTAATTTAATGCTGAGGAAAAAAGGAGAATGATGAAAGATGAAAATTCATGTTTGCAGTTTATCTGCATAATTCTCATTATAATTTCCAGCTTTAAATCTACAGAAAGGCAGAGTGAGACAGCAGAGGGCCTCTCGTCCCTCAGGTTACTGAATGACATTATGATTTCCGCTTTTCATCTCCATCAACACGACACTAAGTGTTCCAGGTTCTGCCGGACTCGAGTCGTTTGGCTCCAGCAGCGTCTTTCTTCTTCTCTGCGCTGCAGGTTCTGCTCTAATGGGACGTCTGTGTGAATACCACAAAGGTCTCCGGCTTCGTCTGCAGCATACTAATGTTTCACTTTGACTTCTTGAGGCACAGCAAGTTATTTTTGTAAGAATCACCCTCCCACAAGGGGTAAGAAATGTTCCCCTTTCTGCATTTGCGGGAGAAAATGTAAATGGGTTAACATTATTCTTCCCAAATATCAATGCTCCTCATGCAACAGGACTCATTACGGATGCAAAACACGACGGCAGACTCTTTGTTTTTTTCCTTTCTTCCATCAGCTAACAGGTTCTGCGGAGCTCCTGGCTTCCCAACAAGTTTTTATTAAGATGAAATATAAGTCAGACCAGCTGACACAACGTGGCTGTAATGAATGTGAAGGAGGAGCAGAAAGAGAACAAAACAACGAGCGGTGAGGAAAATATAATTACAAACTCTGACAACACAAACTGAAACCTCCAGAGCCCGTCGAGTCTGCGGAGCTACAGTGGCCTACATACACCAGCTCACCACAGTCCACAACACACACACACACACACACACACACACACACACACACACACACACACACACACACACACAGAGCTTGTTTGAATGCGGCTGTCACATGCACTCAGTGTAGTTGTCGCTGTAGCGTCTATTTCTGTCCTGTACCAGGTGTGTGAGAGCTGAGAACAATCTCCTCACTTTCATTACCCTTGAAATGGTTTACAAACACACACACACACACACACACACACACACACTTGTGCATCCATGCATATGACCGTGCACCATCACTCAGGGACACGTAATCTCATGTGTGTTCAGATTCAGTCTTCATGTCATCATTGTTACACAACATCAGTGAATTTGATTAATTGATTTATTTCATTATCGTGTCGTGCACAAATAATGAGCCCGGCCTGAACAAGACGAGACAAAACCGTCATCAGAGGAAAGACCCAACAGACCAGAACCAGAACCGCAACATGCAGACTGCAAACAGCTCTGAACAAACCAAACATCCAGACGTTTGTTCCAGCGACTCCAGCAAGTCGAAGACTCGTAAGTATCAGATTTAAACAACCATACAATTAATATTTAATTCCTGCTGTTACAATTATTTTGTGTTTATATTCCGTCTGTATATTTCTTTGTTTTTCTTGTCTTCTGATTGGTTAATGTCTATGTTTACTGCGTTGTGCTAACTTTTTATCATTTAATGAATAAAGTTATCTTTCTCTTTAAAGGAGCACTGTGCAGAAGAAATGTTAATGAGCAGAGAAAGATCTTGATTGGCTGATTTCAAACAAGCTGAATAAACAAACTGACCTTAAAGAACAAAAACACAGTTTATACTGTGTTACTGTGTTTACATGTGGCGGACCCTGCCACCTTTCTAGCTTGAGACAGTGTTCTGGGACCTAATTCTCCTCTGAGAACAGCTGGTTCATTTAAAGTTTGATTTATTATCTCATTAATGTTGTAAATATTACAATTCTAGTAGTTCTCCTTTAAAGGTCCCATATTATACTGTTTTTCATCAATTACACACAGCTGTCAGAGGTCCAACAACTCTGTATTCGATATGTATTGCCCCAAACACATCCGTGGTCCTGAACTCCAGCTGTCTTAAAAGTCACTCTGCTGAGCTCTGTTCACAGCACTCTGTTTCTGTGCCTGCACCTTAAATGCTAATGAGCTCCGTCTGTCAACGCCTACTTGGGGAGCCCTTCCTGCTACGTCACTCTCAGGGAGAGGAAGCCCCTTATGCTAACGGTAGCATGCGCTAATGTTTACGGTGGATGTAACACTATGGCTCGCGGAGATTTTTTCGTTCAACCGAACCAGTTTTACCCAGAATCGGACCCAGAAGTAGAGGCTCCGGAAGAAATACAGACTCTGCGCGGCTGCAGCACGACGTTTCAGAATGGTTAGTGGGCCTAAATAATGAGTTTGTTTGTATGTTGTTACAGTTCTACCATGTAGCTAATGGCTAACAGCTAGCGAAAGCTGTGTTTGTCTCCAACACAGTCTCCAAACTCTTGGACACTGTTCGCATAGTTTCTGTCTCCAGTCTGCACATGTTTCAAGACTTTTTACTGTGACAACCAAGCTCCATCGTAATATTTTAACATCAAACTCGCTTCAAACGCCATTGCATAGTGGACCAAAGTGGAGCTAACTAGTTAGCCAGTTTCCAGCTGACTTCACCATACTGGTCGGCAACTAATGTTACTATCAAACCGCGGCGACACTTATCGGTGGCTCGGGTGCAGGTGCTGGGTCCGGTATGGTTGAGACTGATCCTTTTACGAGGATCAGTGTCGAGGCAAAGACAGCTTTGTACTGACACTCGTTACCACGGTCTCTTCTGTTGTTCTGTAGCTGGGACAGAATATATGCACTTATGTTTATTATTACAACCAACAACAGAGCAATTGCGTGTCTAGCTCTGAGCGACAACGTTGTGTAACACTGCTGTCTCTCCGCTGGACACACTGAACTTCACCTCGGGGATGAACGCCCCCCTCTCTGATATCTCCTATCACCGCGCAGAGGAGGCTGGCCTATGATAATGACTCCTTTCGTTACGTAACGAAAGGAGCAGAATCTGAACAGCCTGTAGGAGCGCCTTGTTACCAGTGGGTGGGCTGCAGAGACCATGCAGGAATCACTTGTTTTCCTCATTCTGGGAGTTGGCAGGCTCAGGGAGGACCAGCTTATATATGTAGACACCAGAGAAAACGTGTTTTTTATGATATGGGACCTTTAATAAAGAAATGTCCGTTATATAAACCTGTTGCTTTTTGATTTGATGTTGAAAAAAGTTGGGATATTTCAACAAAAAACCGTATCATTAGGACATAGTGACATCATACGGTGACGTAACATGTCAGCTGCTCTTCAGTTGTCGTGCTAACAACGCTAACATTACTGAGCAGGTAATCAGAACCGTGGAGACGGTGGCACCGTCACCTGAGACTCATCCTGCACATCATGGTGGTCACATGTTACCAGGCGTACATTAGGTGGGTTTTGTTATGTTAAATCTAAACTGAATTATTCTGCAGCTGCAGCAGACAAACATGTTGAGGTCTGATGTTAACCTCACTGCAGATACGACTCTGGAATAAATCAATAGAAAAACACAACAGACGTCTTCAAGCTGCTTTTATAACCTCTGGTGTATTTTGGGGTCTTTTGGTTTGTTTTTTGGCAGCTTCAGCTGATGAAGCAGCCTTAAAGTGAGTTTGATTTTGTCAGGCAGAGAAGGGGAGACGGGCGAGGACTCTACCAAGATAAAGACAGGAGAGAGTTTTCCAGCAGGGATTTCTGGAGCGAAGACGAGCGTGAACCTGACAGCCCGAGCCGAGCTGAGACAACAGCAGCCCCCCGCTGGAACACCGAGGACAACCTTTGATTTCCGTTCCTGCTCCGGTTTGTTTCCTGGTCATGTACTGTTCAAAAATAGACTTGCGTGGCATGTTCTCGGCCTCTTAATATTTAATCACTCCACTTAGTGAGACGAGCATCTATTATTCACAAAGAGGTGGTCGCAATTAAAATCCCTGCCAATCAGCGGAGCCCCGAGGGACGCCGGCGTCACCGGGAATCTGCAGGCAGACTGCAGAGGAGAGGGAGAGAGGATCCGCCAGGACCGCAGACATTCACGCATCTGGTGGCTGAGGAGAGAGATTTGTTCTGAGATATGATGCCTGTGTGTGGGAAGCATATGGAAGCAGAATGAAGCAGCAGCAGGAAGATTGTCCCGCAGGATCACGGTTTAAACGAACCGCTGAAACGTCCTTCAGCAGGACGCAGAGTCCAGCACAGATGTGTTCCAGGCACAGTCATTTATCACCTTCTTTATTATTATTACTCGTTCCTCGGGGCCGCAGAGCTCCGCCGCAGGAGTTAGGAACTGTTTTTTACTATGCATCATTTCTAAAGTGGCTGGAAACTGGATTTAACAGTCAGACAACACAGCGTTTAGTCGGGTGAAACAGGTCGTACGACTGCTTGCAGAGACGACCGGGCGTTTGATAAATGTCCTCGATTGGCGTCACTTGAGTCATCGTCCAGACGTCTGTAGCTGCTCCTCGTCTGCTGCAGGACACATTAGCATCACACGAACTTGATTTAGCTGTCCGCAATCCTGTTGCACTGTGCGTAATGTAGGCACGAGGTTCTGACAAGAAGGAATACGCTTCTTTTTAGATTATTTTGTTGTTTAAAACTGCCCGTCACGACTCCAACAATCAGGACTGAGATGCTAAATCAGATCTTCACACTCTCATTCTATCGGCTGGTTTCAGGCCGCTGCTCTCCACCTGCAGTAATCTCATCATGACATCGATGTACAACGGTGGAAAATAGGCGGATAGTTTCCTTTAATGTCTGTCCCGCACATCAAAAACCTTTTTCTGCATTTCAGATTTAGTCTGCTTCATTCTCCTCCTGCCGCTCTGCCTCCTCCAGAGGGAGGAGAAAGATGGAGATGAGAAAATCTGCCCACTCAACCCCTCTGGGAGAGCAGAGTACTGCGCAGAGCCAGATGAAGTGATAGAAGAGCAAATGGAAAAAAAAGAGAGGAGACAGCAGAACAGAAATTGGAAAGGACAGAAGACGAGAGGAAAGTGCAGCTTCCTGCTGTTTGTCCAGGACGACTGTCATCAGCTGACCGCAGGACATTCAGACGGTGACGTCATCACAACCTGCAGCCGTGAACACAGACTCCAGGTCAGATCCTGACGACCGCGTCACACACACACACACACACATCTGTACGACAAGTGTTTCATGGAGCTGAAATACACAAATCATCGACGAGCTGACTGCTGTGAAAAACGCTAAAAATAATTCAGTTTCAACGCCAAATTCTGCTTCACAACAACATCTGGACCCGGCTGCACCAGATGTTCTTCAACTCAGCGTCTTCATCACGTCATTAAAGCTCAGATTTGTAAGTTTGCTCATTTGTGCTTCTCACTCCGCTGACCCGACCTACAATCCTGACGAGTGAGTACTTAAAAATTCAACTTCTTCACTTTAAAAATTGGACCTTTAGATTAAAATTAGTGGAATAGAATGGAAGAGAAGCTGTCACTAACATGGATTTTGTTGGGAAAAGTATTTAAAACACAAACAGACCAGATCATTAAACCTCAGAACTTCAGAACAGAGTAAATAAAACGTATTACCGTTAATTATTTCAATTGCAGAGAATTATCTGTCTGTTATTTTTTCATAGGCACCTTTACATTTCCAGATATTGTTATTTAAAAACATAAAAAATACTCGAGTTATGAGCAAAAGACTTCCTTAGTTAAGAGGATTGTTTGTCTTTGAAACCTGCAAAGTGAGAAATAATGAAGGATTACAGTTTAAAGTAACACATATTTGTTTTATGGATGTGTAGGAAAATAGGAAAAGAAAAGTTTCTTGATGTTTGTAAGTGAAATAAAATGATTTATTCATGCAAATGATTCATTAAGAAGCTTTTTGTTTGCACAGAAGACGTCTTACTGCAGCTGGATGGGAGTTAAAACAGAAATGTGTTGAGTTCTTCTTTATTACATCATTATTACTTGTCTTATAATGACTATAAAGCTTCAAACATTCTCATGATCACTTTAAGAAGTTACAGAGAATAGAAGTAATTAATCTTTCTCATGTCACAAACATGAGTTGAGATGATAAAAGTCTCTTTGTGCAGCTCAGACCTTCATCCTGTCTTTGTTTGTGTGCTGCTGTGTGACGTGTGCATTACATGACTGATCCAAACAGCTGGTTTAAAACCATTATTCCATCTAATAGTGCTGTAAAACAGCTCATGTACTAAATGAGATGTACTAAATAGAGTCTGGGCGCTGATCCACACAACAATGGAGCAGAGCAGCATCGCGGCAGCAGGGAGCCGAGCAGGCGTCACATTCACAGCCAAAACAATCAGATCAACATCCAGACCGCTGAGAGGAACCTGAACGCACCGCGCCCCACTGAGCTTCATCTGAACGGTGCAGATCTGATTCAGATTGCAGCTCCAAACCAAGACGACGCTTCACTTTGTTAGAGACTCACATCAGTCAGAAAGTCTGAGCTGAAGGAAACAGTCCTGATCCAGAGGGAGTCAGTCTGTGACCTCAGTGACCTCAGAGTGACTCTGCGTCACAGCCTGAAGGTAAATATCAGGACTGACTCTACAGTTACAGAGACTGTTGTAATCTACCACAGCTTACGTGACGTACAGCAGAGAGGAGGAGACTCCATGTTGGATTCAGTGTTGATCTCGTTGTTCACCAGCTTTTTTCCTGATAAGACAGGACATTTACAAGCTAAAAACATCTTTGACAGAAAACTTTTAAGATACTATGATGATGAAATATATGTTTTGCTTTCAGACACGACCTAACTGTTAGTGTTGGCTATCACACGTTTAAAAAAGGCATAATATTTTCCAACAACTGTGGGAAACACTTCATATTTAACTTAATTTACTATATTTAAAACCTGGAAGTAAGTTTGCATTGTTGCCCTTCCAGTTCCCTCAACTTAAAGTCAATGGGTCATCGGTTAGATGTCTGAAATAAGAGCGATGTCATGCTCACGTATTTTTGTAGCTAACAGAAGTTAGCGTCACTCCGGTTCCCTCTGTGGGATTTCTTATTATTTTTCATGATCCTTCCAGGTTCTGTTGATCCAGATAATCTCCACACACGAAGCTAAATTAACTGTGTAGCAGTAAGAAGCTAATGCTAGGCTACACACAGATGACATCACGGTCACATGACTTAAACGTCACCACCACTAAGAGTCTTACTGCACAATTACTATCCAGGTTGTCTATAAACTGATCAATGTACAAGTTGTAAAGTCAGAGTTAGAACAGTGTGTAACTAAAGTGGCCTGTAAAGACGGACTAGTGAGTAGATGAGTCTCCGTGTTCGCTGTGAGGACGTTTAATGTCCCCGACAACCTCTGTAGTCTCATTCAGACACTCGTTAGCAACCGCTAACTGTTTCTAACACATGAAGAGCTTCAGAGTTAAACTGTGAGACATTAATGATGATGAATATGTTCAGCCTGTGGAACCACACACGTTATTTTACACATTTAACTGAAAACACAGTCACAGACTTTGAAACAAGGCAACCAGGTGTGCTAACATGCTAACATGCTAACTGATCTGTGTTTAGGACTGCAGACTGCTCCTCTCTATAAGGTCTGTGGTTAACGCGGGATACATTAAATACATCAGTAAATACTCCACGTTTAAATTAAAAGGTGGCTGCTAACATGAACTAACTAACTCACGATGTAGCTGGTTTATAGCGTCAGTGTTTGACTTCTGTTTAGGCTTCAAAAATCATAAAAGCGGTGTTCATCTGTGACGATCATCTCAGCGAATAAAACATGTCAGAAACTCGTTCACCACAGTTTTATTTTGTGCAGTAATCCAAATTCCAAAATGGAAAAAATCCCTGAAGCTTTGTCGTCGATGGAGCCAGAGCGATGCTAATTTCCTGGTAAGCCCTCAAAAACACATCATCCCTACACTCTGTTGTTATAACCTGCTGTAACCTGCTCATGTACAGATTACAGCTCCACACTGACCCCACAGAGCTGCTGCTGCCATCTGCTGGTCAACACCGACAGGAGTGAGAGTCTGTGAGGGTCCAAGAATCAAACCGATCGATCGGACAGAAATGATCTCTGACATTTCTGTGAGAGTGTAAAATAACTGAAGCATCATTATGAATCAGTGCTAACGCTGCAGCATTGTGTCTTCAGTCTGTCTGCAGGAACCAGATGACACACAGACGGGTCGATCACCTTTAAATCCCTCTGTAGTTTAATCTGCGGCAAAAGATTTAGAAAGATTAAGGGTGAAATTGTTTCCTATAAACAGTTTCTCTCGACAGTAACGTGAGGATTACAGTCGTCCCGTCTCCACATTAAATCCTCTTATGACACTCGCCTGTGAGACAAACGCTCTCTCCTATTGGACGACCAGCAGGCCTGACAACAAGCTTTACTCTCAGGTGGCGTCCTGCGCACACCTCCGTCTGTCTCCACCCGGGGATCTGAAGGTAAAAACACTCACAGTGGGTTTCATCCTTCTATGTGAAACCACGGAGACTCACATGAGACAGTTCACGTCCCTCGTCTCTCCTCGTCTCTGCTGGACTGTGTGGACGGACACAAACATCCCGTCTCTCGTCGGTGCTTCTTGTGCTGCATCGCTCTCCACTTCTTCTTCTGCTGTAATTGACCAAATGTGCCAGCCGCTGTCCGCTGCTGCAGGGAGATAGGCCTTTATTGTTTTCTTCTGAGGGATAAATCTGTCTCCTGCTCCTCGCTTAAACCACTTTAGAAGCTCTGATGTCTTCTTTATCTTCTGTAATAAAGTCAGAGAGGCCTGAGTGAGGGGGTCCACACACGGAGAGGCTGAGGAAGCACATTCTCTGGAAAAATGTGCAGTTACTGCTTTGTGTTGGTGTAAATTATCGACCCTCTAATGCAGCTTTTATACATTTCACCGCTGTAGTGCAACCAGCCTGCCTTCATCACATTAATGAGCATACAGGTCAGCTGGGAAAGCAGCAGCTCAGATTTCTTGTTATGTGGCGACCTCTAGTGGTCGTAGTTATAATTATGGCAGCAAAGGAGGAAGTCAGATTAAAGTGAAACTCTCACCAAAATGCAACCGAGACTTTTTTTGTGAATGTACCTGAAAACCTTCATATAAAAGTATAATTATGACGAAAGAGGCACTTTAAAGATTTATCGTATTGTCATTTTTGGGTCAAACTCATTTTCAATACGATAGCATCAAAAAGAAGTCTCGACACAACATGAAACTTTGCTGGTAGCATCACCAGGGTCTCTACACATGAACACGAGCATTGAGAACATTGTTTGTGTACACAGAGTTTACTAAAAAGAAGGTTTTTGAACAACTCACGTTAGCAGTAGCTTGTTCCGCTCGCCGCCGTCCTGCCAGTGGAGAAGTGTCGATCTCAGAATGTGACGTAACCTGGAGGACAGTTAAGGTGGAACGCTCCTAAAGCTTAGTTTCATATTAATGCAGGATAATTTGTTGTTTTGTCATTAGTGAAAAACAATATTGACCTTGAAGTTGAAAAAGGAGCCTCATATAAGAAACAATACTAAAATAAAAAGCCGGAAAAGTCACGTGAGATCTGGCGTGGATAGTTGTTGCTGGAAGACAGTAGTTCCACCTTAACTGTCCTCCAGGTTACGTCACATTCTGAGATCGACACTTCTCCACTGGCAGGACGGCGGCGAGCGGAACAAGCTACTGCTAACGTGAGTTGTTCAAAAACCTTCTTTTTAGTGAAGGTCTGGTGTGACTGTTTTATCAACATAATGAGAAATGAGTTGTATTCAAAGTAACTGCTAATGATTTATATCCATTTCAGCGATGCAGGATACACAATCATTTTTGTATCTTTGCAATAATGCATGATGTCTGTCAGTGATGTAATAAAAGGCCGTAATGTACAATAATTTTACCCTTTTGTTACGTTAATTTTAGTCGTTTTATTACGCTGACTGAATCAGGATAGCAACATATCGATCCCAGGTTTCACATGACCTCATGTGGTCATGCTATGATGGTCGACTCCTTGTTATCTACAAAAAACTACCTTGGTGCGTTAAATAAGTCAGTGTCAGAGTCGTGCAGAGTGAGAGACTCGCTGTGTTTCATGTTTTGCTCACTGTTGTTAATTCATATCTGACCTTTGATGCAATAACTTGAAAAATGATCCACACAGGGATACAACGTGAAGGGCGTCACATTTAGATGTTCACCAAAAGATAAATATAACATTATGTGTGAAACCATTTCAGATATTCAGCATATATTTGACAGCACTGGTCTGTTGGGCAGAGAGGGTGTTTAACTCTTCACCTCAGTGGAAACTTGAGGTAGAAAAGAGAGAGAAAAACACAAACGAACTCTGAAGGTCTAAAAAGTGGTGAATGTGTGTTTTGAGTGAAGACACGAGACAACAGAGAGTCTTAAACGTGCTGCTGATGTCGCCGTCGTCCTGCTGACTCGCTGTTCTGATGCTGCTTCACTGAGTCTGACTTCTGGGTGACAGCAGCACTGCTGTGCACCCTCGGGCCAACAACACACTTTGTAGTTTTGTGTCTTTTAGCGATCAGCTGGCTGCAGAAAACAGAGCAGCAGCTGTGACACACACAACCACACTGAGCCCCCTGCAGAGACACACTCTCTGTTAGCATCTAGATGTCGACCGTAAAGATAAGAGAGTTTTTATGATCCTGCAGCACACCGACTGTAATATTCCTCTGAGGCAGCGGCTGCATCGCGGCGATGACCTTGCTGGTTGCTGATTTCTGGCGCTCTGAACTCACTTTCTGTCCTGGACTTTGTTTTGGAACGAACCCTCGGTGCCCTGTGGTGTTCGAATGCTAAACAGAGCCTCCAGCAAACACGTTTCTGCTCCAAATGATAAAAAAGCATCATTTTTCAGCCCGCAGAGCAAATGCCAGCGCGTCCCCGGTGTTTAGCCCGGCGACAGGTTTGTTTTAGGCCGACATGAATGAAACCAGCTGGGAGCAGCAACAAAGAGGAGGGACGACATTATTTAATATTATTTATATACTTTAAAGTGTCCATCAAAGTGCAGCCAGCGCTCAGTCTGTGGCAGGATAATCACTTTAATCATTATACACTCTGTGGGGATTACAGTCCTTTTATTACTTCTGAACACGAGGTTTAAAAAGACAAAATGCCACCAAAGAAAATGTCAATACATCCCAGAGAAGAGGTTTCACACACTTCACTGTTTTCACTATCGTCAAGATCTCAGGAGACGAAACGAACATCAGAGATCTTCAGCCAAAAGTCCTGACGCTTTATAATAATCATCATCAATAAACGGTAAATTTATACTTGATCAAACGTTCTCAGATAGTTTGATAACACCGACCCAAAGCATCGGTACTTTATGACCTGGGACTGACACTCACCCATCAGCTCTCTTTCTGCAGAATCACCTTTAATCCATTGATTGATAGAAAGAACCAGAGTTGTTCAGTCCGACCAACAGTCCAAACTCCAGAACCATCGAATCATTCAAAGGACGAGAAGAAAATCTGAGAAGCTGCGACCTCAGACTCAATAAATCTACTAATCCAACACTTTATCTGAACTTGAACAAGTGTTGAGCAGCTGAATTTATAAGAAAAAAAAAAAACATCATCACATTTTTATGAACTCTTCATATTGTTTGTGTGCAAAAATCTGAATATGTAATGTAACGAGTCACTGAAGCTGAAGGACAAAATACAGTTTTAAAAACCTAATCTGCAGAATAAATGTTGCAGTACGTTTCTGCAAAACCACAAACAAGTTCAACCAGAAAGTTTCTGCATGTTGAAACTTTACGTCTGTTTATTTCTCTCTTGTCACAGCGTTGTGCTGATGCTCTGCTTCAGTTCAGGCACAAAAACAATTGTTAGAGTTAGAAAACATCATGGTTTGGATTGAAATACCTGTTTTGGTCGCCATGATAACGGGTGAAGATGATCCGACTTCTCCAGGTGTCTTTAAAATATCCAGTGGTGTGACTCAACTGCAGTCGGTCGTTCTGCAGCCTTGTTGTCTGAAGAACTCGATTTCTACAAAAAAATGTCCCTCCGCTGCTTTCCTGTTAGCAGTATATCACCTTGCATGTTGTGAATATATTCAGTTCTGACAAACTTTAAATCTCTCCTACTTTATAGACGCAGTTTATGAATTATAATAGCACAAAAATAGCAAAATCTACAATGATGAATTTACTAATTATCAGACGAATGAATGCATGTCGGGTTTCTGAGGCTTCCAGTCGCTCGTCTGGCAGCAGTGGAAAGTAATTGAGTGAAATTTTGATGTTTTTTCTCTTTGCTTGTTGTTTTTCCATGTTCTGCTCATTTATACGTTACCCATTATAAGTTAGTGATGTTGGGATGTGTGTTCATGTGTTCATGTCTGCATTGATAATAAATAAAAGTCAAAAGAAATATGTCTCATTATTTTTTAAAACTAGAAATATTCACAAAACACAAAATAAAAATTCAGATTTGTCATTTTAGATCCAGCAAACACAAAATAAATCCAGTAAATAACTGATGACATGTCGTCAAACATTAAAGAGGCGATGTGTGAGACTCTGACGGGTGTTTATTCCTCCAGAGCTGTCGGCTCTGAGCTGTCGTCAAACAACACTCCTAAACATCTTCTTTTGTTTGATCGATGGACCCCTCGTGAAAGGAAGGACATGTTGTGCATTCAAGATAAAAATGTGAGGATCACAACAGATGACGTCATTAAAATGAGCTTTACCTCGACATGCCCTGCTGACACGTCCGGTGTGAAGAGAGATATTTCCTGGTGTTGCAGCAGAAGACTGCAGTCCTGCACTCGGTTCTGTCCGTTGTTTCTAAAGAGAAACTCTGAATAATTGAGAATGACTGCGCAAATATTTCCATTTTTAAACAACAGTGGCAGATCACAGAGCTCGGATCCTGTTGCTGTCACTTATTAACAAGCCGTCTTCTTCTTTGTTGTCCTCCCAGCCGGCACAGCGTCCCGTCTCAGATTCATTTGAAGCTGCCGTTAAGAGAGTTTTGGTCCTTAAAAATCAACTTAATGAATCTGAAAGCTCGGCGGTATTTTAGCTTTCAGCCTCACAACAGAGCAGAGGACTAAAATAGAGAGACTTTGTTGTCGGCGCGTCGACGTGTCTCGCTTTGTTTGTTGGATTTGAGAGTGATTGCAGTGGTTTGCATCAGAGGTTTGCAAGTTCTGTTTCTGAAAAGTTCTTTTTTAACATCTTTTTTTAGGGCTCATCTCTGGTGTCACACACAAACTGACATCCCCCATATCCACCTGTCAATCAGAGAACATGGGAGTGTTTTTGTTGTTGTATCTGCGATCTTGAGTCTTCCAGTTTCCCCTTTTGAATGATGAACGTTGACAGAGTGTCGCCACCTGCTGGTACGGAGAGTTATATCTCAGATGGTTTGAGCTGAAGTGTTTGTGGTGCGTTCGAGTGGCCGAGACACAGGCGACGTGACCTCTGCTGGTTCTTTGATGTCAGTTTCGTGCGCCTGACAAAATTTTTTCGTCATCTCCAGTTTTATTCTGTAAATTATAAACTTGTTTGTCTTCTTGTGCGTGTTCCCCCCTCCTGCATTACGCCATGTGTGCCGTCTGCATTTCTACTTGTTATCGTCGTGGCTCTCTAGTTTGTTCTTAGTTTTTGTATTTTCCTTTAGTCTTTTTGATCTGTAGAGTCACAGAGCGCCAGCAGAAATACAATCTCATATCTGGCTACAGCCACGAAGAGAGATGAATCAAATGTTGCTCATCAGGCAGTTTAATTTACTGTAAAACAATGAGTCTCATGTTATACGATTATTTCAGGTTTTATCTACATCTGTACATTTATCCACAGATGAGAATAAGAACGAATAAGTAAAGTTCTGGAGTAAATGTTCATGAAACTGCTGTGATGTTGTTTCAGATCAATACGATCAGCTGCAGCGTCCAATCACACACAGATCTCTGATGAAGAGGTGTGCTGGTCCAGTCTGAACCCTTAATAAGTGGACCGGAGCGTCATCATGATGGCGGGTCAGGTCCGGGCCAAGCGAGGAAAGATTAAATAAAGGAAGAGGAATGTAAACATGACAGAAAACTTCCCTCCACGTCTCCTTCAGCCTGGAGAACACCACGCCATCCTTTACTGCAGCAAAAGAGATATTTAAAAGACCATTTGAGTATTTTTTTCCCTGATTACAGTTCAACATTGGTTCAGTTATATTGGGTTCCGATGAATTCTGCTTCCAGTTTCGCCTCAAATTACTTTCAAAGCGTGAAGGAAAATATTTGGAGAAGAAACAAGCTTGTGATGTTTTCTAAGATGACTCCATAAATTTAGACCGAAAAACCAAAACGAGGTCTGACTGTGCTGCATTTATGTGGAGGCAACCTGCAATCATCCACACACACACACACACACACACACACACACATGTCTGCCGTTCATAAGTCACAGTGTAATTCTGGCCTCCTGGCTGGCTGCTGTAGATGAATGTTTCTACCCGGAGAGTAAACAAGATTGTGAATCTGTGTTAATATTATCCAGCTGGGTGAAACTGAAACCAATCATCCCTTTGTTTCTTTTCTCTTCCACACCAATCCCGTCTCATCACACTGTGGACGGAAGTGCTGCTGCTGCTAAATGGATGTTTTAAGAGGAATGGGGGAAATTTTAAAAACACGACTGCGTGATTGTGTAGTCACGTCAGCAGCTCGCAACCAGGCAAAAAATGTATTTAGAGAAACAAATGTGGACACGTCACACTGAGGCTGGATTTATTCTTTTATTGTTCATTTTTTCAAACAATATGTTTCCCTTAACAACCCGTACCACACACCACCAGCTGCTGCACTTTATTCTACCAACTGTATTCTCATCACACTGCTTGGAATAAAGTTAAACAATAAGACTGAAAATAACTGAACCATCATCACTATCTGTCTCTCTCTGTGAGAACTAAAGCTATGGTTGGTAAATTATACCTGAAGCATTGTTTGTGATATTTATTGAAACCATCTCAATATTTGACCAATTAATACATTAAATGCTCTGACAAATAAAAGAAAAACATACAGTATTGGTGGGTGTCACAGGAACAAGCCAATCATATCATCTAGTTCAACATGTATTAAATGATTAAATGACAGATGATGTTGTTGTTTACCTGCCAACCTGCCAACCTGCCTGTGTTCTGGCAGATGCATTGCTAAAGCTATTACAAGCTTGTCACACAAGAATGGCAGAGAAAGTGCAGTCAACATTTCCCCAATGCTAACATGCTAGCTTGTAATAAAATGGTTGTTTACGTTCATCATGATAATGTTCCATGTCTTCTGACATGTGAGGGAGACATGAGGTATCCTGCTGGATATGGTTAGGGATGCTAATTGCCGCTAACTCAGTAGCACAAAGCAACCCCTGAGCTGAAGAACTGAGCTGCGGCAGAAACAGCGGCTAATGTTAGCACAAAGCACACAACCCCTGAGTTTAAGAACAGCGCCGCGGCAGCAACAGCGGCTAATGTTAGCACAAAGCACACAACCCCTGAGCTGAAGAACAGAACCGCGGCAGCAACAGCAGCTAATGTTAGCACAAAGCACACAACCCCTGAGCTGAAGAACAGAGCCGCAGCAGCAACAGCGGCTAATGTTAGCACAAAGCACACAACCCCTGAGCTGAAGAACTGAGCCGTGGCAGCAACTGCGGCTAATGTTAGCACAAAGCACACAACCCCTGAGCTGAAGAACTGAGCCGCGGCAGCAACTGCGGCTAATGTTAGCACAAAGCACACACACCCACAGCTGTAAGGATAGTGTTGTGTCCGGAACTCTTTTTGGACTCAGGTAATCGGCTTATATTTTTGGGGTCGAGGCATCATTTCCATATCTTGGTTGCTATGGTAACGACGTAGGTGTCAGTAACTACACATTGACGATGCGGCTTTCCAGCAAGGAAGAAAGATCGATCATTTCGTTCACAATCGCTCGTCAAGTCATGAAGAGAAGTATATTTCAGTGTGACTCCAGAACTGTTGGTCTGTTTTTTTTCTTCCAAACTGTTCCAGTCGTAGCTTTAATGCAATTCTGTCTCTCTGGATTGGACTTTGTGCCAAACTAAGGTCGATTTGAAATCCAATGCAAGTAGCCAGAGTGTTCTAACTGTGACACGTGTAGAAATACGATTTATATCAGATTTCAAATCAAAATGTAGTTTGGATTTGATTAGCAAAATTGCATTTCTTGTGGTTTTCTCTCCGTCCAGACTTCCTCAAATCAATCTGAATACAGTCTGTGTATAACAGATTTGGTCCAGCAGTCTGAACACAGGTTTGGACATCAGGAGTGTGATTGATTCAGATGACAACAGCAGGATAAGTCAATCAGAAGCAGAGTTTGGCAGGTGATGCCAAGAGACGCAGTGGGAACCATAATAACACCTGATTACCAAAAAGAAAACTGACTTCACTCTGAGGTCTTAGCCGTTAAACTCAGAAGAATAATTCCCTTTGTGATTAAAATATTTACAGACATCGCTGCTTCTGTTCTCATTCGATGCAGGTTGAAGAGGAAAATGGCTGACGGGGCACAAACTGAGCCCCGCAGGACTCTCAGTCAATCGTTTTGATCAAACAATTAGTGGAAACATTTAACTGTGAGCAGCGGGCCGTCCTCGCCATCGACCCTCATTGACTTTAACTAATGTGGTTTCTGTAAGGCCGGCGGTGACAGAGCCACTTCCAAGGTCTCAGAGCTCATTATGGATGCTTTCATTGATTGTGGTAAACAACAGACTAAAGGTAGATAATTGAGCAATGAGCCAGGTGAGGCTTTCTGCTCCGTCGTTAAATGAGACGTGAAAACACCTCAAGCTGTTAGAAAAGCAGACGGAGCAGAGTTTGTGTTGTCGCTCATATAGTTTCAACTGAAGACGTTATTAATCAGTGAGTTGATTTAAAACAATCCATCAAATTAGAAGTCGTTGTTCTACTGTATGTTACTTTATGTCAACAAATGTAATTTACAAACCAAACCAGCGTCGACATCAGAGCCGATATATCCTCTTCCCTGATCACATCTAGACTGAAAATATGAATCTTGAGTGACCACTTTTGATCTCACTTCCCCACTTTATATGAAAATATACAGGTCACTGGGACAAACAGACTCTGTGTTTCTACACTAAGACAGAAGGAAGTTCATGTAGAACATCTGCTGAATTAACAAGAAGGAATGAATAATGAGGAATTGGTCAAAGACAGAGTTTCACAAAGTTTATAAAGTGTCTCCAACTCAACAACTCACTAATTTGAGTGTTTTTTAAAGGAAGTCTGGGGACTTTCTCCACGGGGACAAAGAAGTAGCCTATATTGTTACTGTTTAGTGTCTTTGTAACATGTGACATGTTTAGATCAATAACATGTTTCTTCTTTCATAAATGGAGTGTAAATGGTGAAATCAGTGTAAACAGTGTGTTCAAACAGCTGATCAATGTTGGCAGGTAAGACTTTAGCACTTTAGACACAGAAGCAGACAGGCTGGTACAGACATGCTGCCACAAACTGACACTTTTTACAAGGAGACAAACAACTTCAGCTGAAAGATTTAATGCTGAATTTACAACAAGGACACAATGACTTACAATCTGTCTAGATAACGTTTCACAATGTGTATAAAGTTTGTCTAAACTCAACAACTTTCATAATTGTGCAATTTGCAAAGGGAATCTGGTGATACTGAGGTTACGAGTCTTATTGGTTGATCATTTACATAAATACATGAGGCACAATCATCAAATGAGATCAGATAAAATATCTGAACAATTACAGGGGACGTTTTTCTGCTTATAATTACATAATTTTACTCAAGTAACATTTCACTGCAGGAGTTTTGTGCTTTATCGGAAGTAACGGGTCTGAGTTGTTCCTCCTCAGCTGGCAGATTAGTGTACTGTCCCTTTAATTGTGGCAGATCAGATTGAGGGCATGCGCACTGCGCTCCGCCCAGACTGCAAACTAAATGCGTCAACTTTAGTTTTGGGCACTTTCTTCTTCCATGTGTTGTTTTTACAGGACATGGTGAGTAACTGACTGTGTGTGTGTGTGTGTGTGTGTGTGTGTGCGTGTGTGTGTGTGTGTGTGTGTGTGGTTCTGCAGCAGGCTGAAGTGAGCTGGACGAAGGTTTAGTATTTTTAAAGAAAATTGCAGGAGAAGTTTTTGTTTGGGGCTGAAACCATGAAAGATGCTCGACGCTCGTTAAAGCAGTAAAAATGAGTGTTTTATGAACGGAGTCTGGTGTGTTGAGTTTATTCGGACAGTTTTCAGTTAGTGACGCTGTCGGCCGTGTGACTGTCAACAGACTGATGTTATCTTCTATAACACGAATAGTAATAACAACACGTTGTGTGCAAAGAAGAATCGTGTATTATGATATTAATATTCACTTTAACTGCAGTCGGACTCTCCTCTGATCGTTTCCTCTGATTGTTCCACACAGATTTTCCTGCTTCCTTTTTTGGGGGGGAAACGTGCATGTGCGCGCGCGTGTCCTGGCCCAGAATTACACAACACAACTCTGTGAACACAACAGTGAGAACACAACAGTGAGAACACAACTCTGTCCAGTGGTGGAGGAAGTACTCACATCCTTGGACTGAGTCTGGACTGAAGCACTGAAGTAAACAAGTGTTTTCACTCGAGTTTCATCTAACTGCAATACTTTTGTTGATGATATGCATGTGTTTTACACATATACATATCTAATTGTATATATTACTCCTACTTGGATATTACAATATTGTTATGATTATTATGATTTGACAGTGTTTTCTGACTCCATTATGATGCATGATATTTAACAGAACATTTGAAGTCTCACCTGAAGCTTCAGAAATGCGAGGACTGGATAGTAAAATCAAATATTGCAATATAATTGTGGATATCAGTGTTGTGACAGTGTTGTAGGGATCACTCTTTGTACGTTGACACAACATCAACATAAAGAGACTTCTGATAAACAGACGTGAGAACAATCACGTGTTTTCAGCCTGTTTGTCAGGTTGTTGCTACTTTGAATGCGAGGTAGGCTGATACTATTAAACCTCCTGCACTGGACCCTAAAATCTGTTTACTAGGGAACTTTACTAATTCAAAATAACTTATTGGATGCAGAAAAGAAGTAAGACTTTTTACAAAATATGGCAACCATTTTTAACTTGTATAGAAAATCTACCAGCACACTGGGTTGAAAAATTTCCTTGCATTCAAATCAGATCAGATGTTGAACTTGAGTTTTCTGTTCCTGTGTGTCAGAGAGAAGATGAATGAGGATGCGTTCGAGGTCCCAGAGAGGACGGAGTACCGCTACCTGGTGCAGGAGGAGGGCGAGGAGGAGCTGCAGTACGTCCGTCACAGGCACTACATCAACCCCCTCCTGGTGCTCTCCAGACGCTGCATCTTCCTCATCTGCCTCAGCGTGCTCGCTCTGCTCTCTCTCGCCACCTACCTGGGCTACGTGGCCCAGACGCTGCCGCCGGGCGTCGCCCAGGTGACGACTCACTGCGGCGAGTTCAGAGGAAGACACGTGAGTTCAGACTGTTAACGTGACTCCAGGTTTATTTCATGAGCTGTCTGTCACTTCGTCTTTCTCTGCAGGGAGCTGATGGAGCTCCAACGTCACTGTTGAATCCTTCTCTTACAGAATAATGGGGCCTACTCCTTTAAAGGCATGCCCTACGCCGCTCCGCCCGTTGGTACCCTGCGTTGGGCCCCTCCGGCCGAGCCGGTGTGCAGGAGCGTGGTGATGGACGCGGGCCGCTTCCGCAGCATGTGCCCTCAGGTGCGTCCGCTGTTGAGCACGGGGAGGGTGATGGGCCAGGAGGACTGCCTCTTCATCAACGTGTGGACGCCCACGCTGCAGCCCGATGCCAAACTGCCCGTCATGGTCTGGATCCACGGAGGATACCTGCACATGCTCAGTGGAGGAGAGCAGGGCTACGCGCCCACAGAGCAGCTCGCAGCTGACACAGGAGTGGTTTACGTCAGCTTCAACTACAGACTCAACGCCTTCGGCTTCCTGGCGCTGGAGCTGCTGAGGGAAGGTTCTCCGAAAAACACCTCAGGTCAGTCAGAGAGGAGCTCTGCTGGGGTTGATCTCAGGTCAGTTGTACTGGAGACGGATGATGTAAACACTGCTGTGAGGTGAAGTTGAAGTGAGGTGAGCAAACATCACAAACTGATGCCTGAGACACAAACATCCCTCTGTTTGAGCCAAAATACACCTGAAGAAACAACATGATGAGGCCTGTTTTTAAACCTTGAACAGCCAAATTACGTTTGTCTTCATCTACCGAACAACTGCAACAACATTCCACTCCTGCCCTCCTACACAAACAGACCAACTTCAGGTCTTTTTAAGCTAAAGTAGCTAGCAGCTATTTCATGCTACAGTTTGCTGCCAGGAGCTTTTCCATTTCCAAGTCTGTTTACCATTTATTCTAAGTGCTGTATCGCAGGCAACTGGACGTGTTTCAGTTTCTTGAAGACGTTTCACAAGTAGTCCTGATGACTCTGGAGCTCAGAGCTCACACGTGTCCTTAACAACTCTGTTTAACACACAGTTTAAAACCCTGTGACTCCACTCCAGTTAGTTAGAACTGAAGAAGCCTCATTGATGAGAGGTGAAACATCTTAAAGAAACTGAAACACGTCCAGTTGCCTTCGATACAGCACATGAACTCCGCACCTGGCATTTGAAAATAGATCACATGTTTTCATTCATGCCGTCGTACAGATTAACTGAGAACTCGCGGGGATGTAAGAACAGTGGGGAAGAGTTCTTTTTGGTGCATTTTAATGGCAAACGCATTTATTTATTGAAGCATTTCTCTCAGTTTGTATTTTTTATTTTGTTGGTTTCAGTCCTCTGTACTTTGGTGTTGAAGGCGGTCCAGTTCTTTACACGTCAGATACAAATTAGGATTAAGACGTTTAGGAAGTCGTTCCAGTCGTTGTCGAGCTCCAGAAAACTTTTAAGAGCTTAAATGTGATTGTTTCAGTTCATTGTGTTGTGGTTAAGAAGTCGTTATGGACGAAGAGGCCGTTACTTAAACAGGCTGTTGAAATATTGATGGTGTTAACATCGCGCTCCCAGTCCAACTGTACGAGTCCATAGGTTTCCATTAGGATGTGAATACTTGATGAATGTTAATGTGAGTCTGATAAATGTGTCCGTCTCTTAAAGTTTGTTTTTTCCTTCACTGTGAAACTCAAAATGTGAGTCAAGCTGCATCATTTCTGTTATATAATCCAGATCTGCTGCTGTGACCTTGATGTGAAGCGACCCGTTAAATGAGCGAGCCTCCCGCGACACGATGGCCATTCTCATCTTCCGGGCTCAGCTCGGCCCGCTCTCACATTTCTAATTTTGAATCCTCCTGATCTCGTGGCCCAGTTACTCGCTCCCTCGGCTTGAAAAGAGTTAAATTTAGTTCCATCTACATCGAGCTGGGTCTGTTTCCGACAGAGAAAATGGGACGGCAGCAACAAGGCCACATCAAAAGCAGGTTTCTAATCGATGCACACCTTCACAGGGAACTACGGCTTCCTGGACCAGATCGCTGCTCTGAAGTGGGTCCAGAAGAACATCCACCTGTTCGGAGGAGATCCTGAGAAAGTCACCATATTTGGACAGAGCTCAGGTACAAAATATTACAAAATAAAAAGGACAAAAGGACAGGTTTCTGGAGTGACTAAATCTGTGCTGGAAATGAACTCTGCCTCCAGTCTGCTTATCAATCAATCAATCGATCGATCAATCGATCAAGCTGCTAGCTTAAGAATTTAAAAGGCTTTTTAAAGTTTTTTTTTTTTTTAAAGGATTAATGTTGGACAACATATACGCAGACACTGATATATCTGTGAAAGGCCGTTATCGTCGGCCCATCAATACATAAACCAAGCATTATACTAAACATAAAATAACTTTTAAACTTGATGAATTACAATGAAATTAGACTTCTCAGCTGTATTTGGAGATTTGGCTTAAACGAGTTGTCAGTTTGTAAATAAATAGAATGATGAATGAATGAAAGTTATGATTACATGCAGCCTTAAATACATCTTTAAAAATGAGCTCGTCCTCATCCGACGACAAGAGAAACACTTAAAGTGATCACTGATGATATTTGATGATATTTGATGATGTTTGATGATGTTTGATGAGAGTTCAGGAGTTGAGATTATCTGAAACAGTTATAGAGATTCTGTCGGGCCGGTCGGCGTCCTCCAGCCCCGGTCTTCTCTAATTTCTTGTTATTATGATTTAAATATTTCCTTGTTCTGTAGTCAGGTCAGATCCATGTCCTTTATTCTTTTATTCTTTGTCTTGATTACTGAAGATTGCTGTTTTCAGATTCAGGAGAATTATCCAGAGGAGAGAAATAAACCAGAGTTTTCAAAAAGTGAGTTAAAACCAAACGAGGACTCTGACGGTCTGACTCTGTCTCAGGTGGGACATCAGTGTGGACCCTGATGATGTCACCGCTGGCGAAGGGTCTCTTCCACGCGGCGGTGGACATGAGCGGCTCGTACGTCTACAACGCCACGCTGGAACAAGCCGAGTACGACAACCTGGTGTTCCTGAAGAAGACGGGCTGCAAAGACCTGAACTGCCTCAGACGTCTGTCCATCAGACAGGTCCTGCTGGTACGACGCCTCCACCTCCTCCACCTCCTCCACCTCCTCCACCTCCTCCACCTCTTACACCTCCTCCACCTCCTCCACCTCTTACACTTCCTCCACCTCCTCCACCTCTTACACCTCCTCCACCTCCTCCACCTCCTCCACCTCTTACACCTCCTACACCTCCTCCACCTCTTACACCTCCTACACCTCCTCCACCTCCTACACCTCCTACACCTCCTACACCTCCTCCACCTCCTACACCTCCTCCACCTCCTCCACCTCCTCTCCACTCAGCTGGAGTCGTCCCGTAAAGCGCATGAAAGCAGACGGGCGGTCGAGTCTTCTGGAAAAATCTAATAACACAAAAATGCCGCGCGGTAGTTATTCTCTTTAATATTCCCTTCAATATGAGAGACTCCCGTAAAATCTGTGATTCACAGCGCGTCTTTATGACATAATGAGACAGCGTGATAAATGTTTGAAATTGCTGAGATGGATCATTTTGTCACCTCCAGATATCGGAGCACCTGAATGTTTCTAATTTTCCTGCGATCATTAATGAAGAAAGCCGGACACTAAACTTAATGAAAGAATTTAAAGGTTTTAACTTTCTGTTTCTCCAGAGGCTGAGCTCTTCACAGAGGAGCTGCTCACCTTCACTCAGACGCCTCATTAAGATTTATTCAATAAAAGATATTGAACAGAGAAGAAAAGTCATTTTAAAAAGAGCTTCGCTCAACATAAACGTCAGGACGACTTCTGAATAATGTATTTTATGATTCGGTGCCGAACAGAACTTTGATAATTACAGAACTCATCAGACTCAATGTTACTGCTCTTATACATCAGCGACAGGAGAGTTTAATTTGCTTTTATTCAAATGTTTTTATTTATTGCTTTCAGGAAATAAACCAAGAGAGAAATGTAGTGTTTAGTTTGTTTATCTAAAGATGAATAGGATTTCCCTCCACCTCTTTATTTTCCAATGAAAAGATTAAAAACCAAACAGAAAACGAGCGATATGTTTTCCTCAGGTATTGATTATAGATCAATACGGAGATCGATGACTGATGTTTGGAACCAGGCAGCTAAAAATGAAAATTTGATGTTGAAATGTAAATATCCAGAGATGTGAACTAACTTCAGTTCAGTGTCACGATGCTGGAATTTCCAACTTCGATAGAAAACTTTGAAAAATACATGCAAATGACATCACTGATATTCAAATATGTAACACGTCTCTCTGCATCACTGTGTGTAACCAGTCAGATTATGTTGAGAAGACGAAGTCGTGCATTTTAAAATTAATTTAAGTAATTAGTAGCTCGTCACAAAAAATACCGATCATCAGAAAAATGCTGAATATCAGTTCTGATAATCCATAAAAAAAGTTTAAATGTTTCCTGTCAACTGATTGTTGGTTTAAGGAAAAGTATTTCTTCCTATGCTTGTTTAAATTATTTAGCTATCGATATTATTTATTAATATGACCTTTCTGTGGCCCCGGGTGCATAAAAATCACAAAACATGTTCCAGACAGAAAGAGACGCAACACAAAGAGAAGCTTTTAGAGTGAGACAGAGACGATTATATATTTATAACAGTTCCAGCGCTGATATGAAGTGTGTGTGTGTGTGTGTGAGTGTGTGTGTGTGTGTGTGTGTGTGTGTGTGTGTGTGTGTGTGTGTGTTGTTGTGTCTCCTCTGTCGGCCTCCTCAGTGAAATGTTCTTCTGATCTGAAGAAACACACAAACAAAGAACGTTGTTTGAATCCTGTTTCTGATTCTCTTCCACACTCACATCATCAACAAAGTCTGGAGAAAAATGCATAAACATCAAACTATTAGAACTGAACACGAGCTCCATTTTCTCCTCAGCAGCTTTAATCACTGCACAGTCTCTGTTTGTCCTCAGGCCATCCCGTGGCAGGAGTACCCGTCCTGGGCAGCAGACGACCTGGTCGACCTCCCCGTCAAAGGGCGCTTCATCGGCCCGGTTGCGGTGGTGGACGGCTACGTCCTCCAAGCTCCACCTTTTGAGGTTTGGGAGCAGAAAGGAGATTACAACGACGTTCCTTTTGTCATTGGGACGACGGAGCAGGAGGTCGACTTCAGGTGAGCGCTCGCCTGGTTCAGCTTCATCGCTGTCAGTCGTTACTGTGATCAGTCTGACCTCCATGTTTCCTCTGCAGCCCCGCGGCAAAGAACATCTCCATGTGGACGTGGGAGGACTACAGCTGGTTTGTGACAGGTAACAGGACACTGATGAAGGATTTACAGATGTGGATGGTTGACGGCAAACTTCATTATATCAACAGCAACAATCCACATCGACACACAGACCTCTCTGATGGTACACTTCTTTAAAGTGTCTCATATTTGGATTCAATCAAAATTAGATTTAAGACACTTTTATTCACACTTAACTACACACTGTACGTGTGTTCAGTGGCCGCTTGAATCATTAAGTTGGTGTTGGCCCGGCTCCGGTCCAGAGGGCGGTGGTACTGCACCTGAAGCTGAAGAAGATAAACAGCAACAGTTTAATTAGCTAGCTGATGATGCAAAGTGAAAATACGGTCACACTTAAAGACACCGTACCTGTGACCTCGTGTTAAGTGTTCAGTTATCTCATAAAGCTGGAGACAGTAAAAAATGACATTTGAAATTAAAATCCCAGCTTCTCTTTCCAGGCGTTCGTCCGGAGCCACTCATGAAGTGTTTTCATCAAGATGCATCATTCAGTGAAGATTAAGGAAAAATGTCAAAAAATGTCACAATGTTACAGAAAGCGAGGATAAAATCCAGGATCTGTCCTTTGATCTGAATCAGCACTGAGAGTTGATGAGGTCTGTTCTGGGCTGGGACCCGAAATCTGTTAAGTAGTTTTAAGACGCGACCTCCTCGGTGGAGGTAACGACTGTTAAAGGTCACGATCATGTAAACATAAAACAACCGCGGCTAACGTGCTAACGCTGTATGTTAGCTGCTGGACGTCACTGCAGCTGCTCGTTTTTAGGCTGAGCGGCTGTGAACTCAGACACCGGACCATGTTCCTTTATTTGTCATTAACAGCATTAAATTTATTGCTGTTAAGAAATGTTCTTTTAAAATAACGACCAATTCCGAGCTTTAATGTTAAAAAATGCATGTCAAAGAATGTTTTACATATCAGAATCCGTCTCTTTTCTCCTCCTGTTCAACATATTCATGTTTCTGACGACTCATCTTGATCTCAGGGACATAAATATTAAATTACTCAATAAAATGTACGTAGGGCGACAAGCTAACCCATCCGTCTTATATAATGGTGCTCCACCTGCTGAGTGATGTCACAGGAGGAGGTTTGTTAGACCCACTACTGCTGTAACAAAATAATTTCCCAGTCTGGGATCATTAAAGTAATTCTATCCATCTATCTATCTATCTATCTATCTATCTATCTATCTATCTATCTATCTATCTATCTATCTAATCTATTATTCTCCTGGTGTAAGGACTCTAATAACACACATCACTGGAGACAAAGAGTCTGTTTCATCATGATGTCTGATCCCAGATCTGCATCCATCAACAATCAGGATGATCAGTTCAGTCCTTCAGACAGACTTTAGAGTCTTTATTTCCACTGTGAGGCAAAATGAAATGTTGAGTTAAAGATATCTGCAGAAATAAATAAAGACAAAAAAACATTTAGACCAGCAGGTTTAAGATGTGATGCTGGACGACACCGTACACAGAGCAGGGTTACATATTACTGCACTGTTCTCAGGCTCTCTGCAGCACTTAGAGCAGCACAGAGTCCACTTGGTTCAGGTGTTCATGTTAGCATGTCATGCTAGCTGATGTGCACAGAAAGCAGCTGAATATTTAATGAACTTCGTGTGCTGCGGCCGAGTCTGAGAAAATGCCTTCAGCCGGGGGAACAGTGTTTCCTTTTAGAAGAAATGAAAAAATGTCTTCAGAGTCATTAAATTTAAATCCAGACTCGACAAGAACCTGAAGTCATCGAAGTGAAGCGTAATAATCTGTCCTGGTTCAAACATGGAGGCTGTTTTGGACGTCAGTGTACTGAAATTAAAATGTTCCAGCTTCATATTCAGGTCGATGCTGTTCTGTCTCTTCTCTCCTCCACACAGAGAAACTTCAGTCCTTCAACGAGAGTCTCCCAGCAGCCGCTCTGAAGCTGTACCCGTCCTCCGCCCCCTGCCCCACCACGAACCGCTGCCCAGAGAGGGCCTACACAACCATGGTGTCCGACATCAGGGTCACCTGTCCCAACAACGACCTGGCCGAAAGGGCTGCAGGTAAACTCCACCCCCACTCACTCTGTAGTGGCGATATTCTGCCTCGCCGTCTGTGTGAACGTTACTCATCCGCCCGCGAGGATAGTAACACAGCCGCAACAGAGGCGAGACGTAACTGTGACGGCGTGATGGCGTTCAGACTGTCCGAGTCTCCTTCCTGAAAACAGCCTCTCTCTCCAGGAGTGAGAACGAGACGAGTCTTCTGTTTACTGATGGTGATGAAGTAATTATTATTATTACAGCAGAAAACTTCACCGTCACCTCCAGGATGTTTGATGAGTCAGCATCTCAGTCTCAGCTCTTGATAACAGCATCCATGTGATTATAAACCGCTGACTCATGTTAAGCTGTACGGGTGGAAACAAGTTTTAAAAACACACAGATCTCAGCGTCATGATGTGAACCATCATGTCTGATTTGGTTCTGTGACACCGGGTTCTGGAGGGGCTACATGCCGGCGCTGCTCGGCTCAGTGTGAACAAACAAAGACGGGCTTCGTTTCAGTTCTGGAGGCTGTATGAAAACAGCTCACACCCAAGGTCAGATGATCGGTCTCCAGGCAGGTCAGTAGTTCATGAGAGTAACAGTAAAAGATGCAGTTTGTTTTATTCTGATAACGAACACGAGCCCACATCCTGCTGTTGATCTGCTGCGGCCACTCGGTGAGTCTCGGTGCAGCAGGATGGAGCTTCGTGGAGGTTTTGGTGCCCGTGGGGCTCGTTAGGCTCAGTCAGCGGTGAAGCTCTGAGTAAACTGACATTTAACTGTTGTGAGAGGAAACTGCAGGGCATCCTGGGTGATTCTGCCGCACGCGTCACTGGGTTTTATACGTCGCACAGCCTCGTTTTTTCTTCCTCTTTAGAATAACAGCTGATCTGGTCTGACGATGAATAAGATTCAGAACAGAACAACCTAAATATTCTGTTTCCTGAAGCTTCTCGAACTGAATGAATGACGTCAACAAAGCAACATAAAGGACGATTCTGTGTTTTCTTTAATATCTCATAAAAGAATGAAAGCCACAGTGAATGTATCTGACGTGTTGTGTGTCACCATGAACACATGGAGGGAGGAGATGATGACTGGATTTACAGTTTTCAGGTGAACTGTCCCTTTAGGTAACCTTAAGTTGACCATGTTGACCCTCTCTCTGCCTGCAGCGGCCCTGAAAAGTCCTGTGTATCGGTACGTGGTGACCCACACACCGTCAGGCCCGGTGAACGTCTCCAGCGACCCGATGTCGTTCCCCAGCCGCTTCTCCTTCCACTGTCTGGACATCTTATCGTTCTTCGGAGGGCTGGAGTTCATCCTGAACAAACCGCTCTCTGCTGAAGACAAGAACTTCCAGAGTCTCATCACACGCCACCTCGTCCACTTCGCCAAGACAGGTCCAGATACTTCCTGCCTCTCGAATGGGTCAACCTCAGTACTGACTAATGAGGATGAAGGTAAAGCTTTAACTAATGATTGCTGACACTCCTCTTTTGTCTTTCTTGCAGGTAAGATGGAGGCTGAATGGCCCAAATACCCATCAGCCACTGCTCTCCTGTCCGACCGCCTGTCGGTGGACCACAACTACTCAGCTGAACAGTGTCGGCTGTGGAAGGAGAACGGCCTGTACGCCTACGCCTGGATGAACTGAGCGCGGACCGACGGCAGCGTTCATTTCCTCTAATCACTGAGCTTAATTAAAGCCACAGCCTCGTTACACTGAGGTGATGTCACACAGCAGCTGTCTGATTGGCTGCGAGTTTGAAAACACGCCGTGAGTGAAACATTTTGTTGGTTTCAAGTTGCTTATAGGTTCTCTGCTTGATTTTGATTATCATGAAGTATTAACAGTCATATCTGTGTTTAAATAGCTTTTATTTAAAGGGCCAGTTCACCACAGTACATAAACACGTCTTCTGTCTGGTGATTTTGGTGTTACTCGTCCAGGTTTTCAGACGTTTCTTCACCTCAGTATAATGAAAGTGGATGGAATTTATTTAGAAATGATCCCGATAATCCACAAACCTTCATCTGGACGATTTTATAATCAAATATAGAAAACTAAACTCACCTGAAGCTGCATGCCACTAGAGGGAGATGATACAGTATTTTCCTTGTTTTGTGATTTGGGTGAACTGACCCTTTAACAAGATGGAGGTCTGACCACACGACAGTGAAGTGACTGAATGTCAGACTGGGACTGAAGGAGCATAAAGACCAAAGAGACAGAATCTTATTTTTTTATGTCAGTTTAGTGTGAAGTGTCTTAATTAAAAAAAGTATTACAAAAAGGTTTACGTCCAGAAACTTTGAAGGAATATTCAGTAAGTTTTTATTGATTTGATCGTCAGCAGAAACTCAGTCGAAGTCACCGAACACGATGAGTCATCTCCATCTGAACCGTCTGCTACACCCAACCAGAGTCCAACCAAGTACTGATTCAGCTTGTTTACTCCAGTAAAGTAATAGATTACAGGCTCTGACATGTACTCAGAGTATCAGAGTAAAAAGTCTCCCTCTGAAGGACATTTGTGGTCAAAGCTAACTGAATCTCACGTCATATTAATAGAATTCAAAGACTATTAAAGTTAAAGGTAGAATCAGTAGGATTTGTCCCAGCTGTTCCTGAACGCACCACAAAGACAGTTGATTGTTGAGTCTCATTCCCAGGACGTCAAATAGACACATGTTGGGTTGGTAAAGCGTCCCGAGCAGCAACAAAGAGAGAAAATCAGAAACTCTCTGCAGATACGAGACACCAACACGCCTTTTCTCCACATTCCAGTCTCCCTCTCTGTCTGTTTACGCCTTCTTACGTCTTTTACGTCTTTGTCTCGTCTCGCTGCGTCTGCCGTGCGTGATGTGCTCTGATAGGTCCACATCAGTCTGCTGATGCTGGGAAATAACAATAATCCATTATTCACCTCAGATGCATCAAACTAAAGTAACGAGGCTGTTCTGAAGCTGTGAGGAGGAGAAAGTTCAGATGTAGAGAGGAGAAGTCACACAGATACTCAGAGTACACAGACAGGAAACATGTACTGAAGGAGAGTAACTAAGTATTTGTACTTTGTTACCTCCAACCTCTGACTAAACCATTGACATGAAGTCCATGAGACGAAACACAGAACAGACTTCTCTCTGCTTTATTCTGTATTTTCTGAGGAGTTTCTGTCAGCAGCAGAAATAAATAGAATGAACATGTGCTTCATCAGTGTAAATATAATATTAGCTTAGTAAGAAATAAAATGTGTCATTAAATATTCATTTTCAAACCACTTGTTGATAAATATTTGCACAACTCCGTGAGCTGCAGCTGCAGTTGCTTCGTGTGGATTTCGGCGGTTCAGAGAGGAACTGGACTCTCGGGTCGGTGATTTCACAACGACTGAGAATCTAAATTCAGGGAAACATTTGAAGTGAGACGATTTGTTGAATCTGTGAATTAAAACGTGTGTTTTTGTGAAGCTGTCTGCACTGATCATTCATCACCGCGACGCTCGGCCACGCAGGCTTTTGCACTTTTCCTGTGAACGTGTTGCGTTTTATTTCACAGCAGTCACGTTTGTTTGTTTCTGAAGCTTTTAGCAGTGTTTCAGTGTTTTTTTATCGCACTCAGTTTATTCATGTTTAGTGTTTGAAGGTTCACCAGCAGTCAGTATGTTTGACTTGTTGGGTGCTGATGAACTGAAACTTGTTCACTTTATTCGCTCAATAAACTTCACATGAACGATTCTTCGTGTCATTCTTATTTTGATGCAAGTGATTTTTGTACTTTAACAGAACTATTCCTTGTAACAAAGTATTTCTGTCAGATTACTTCTGTCACTGGACACAGAACCATAAATCTTCATCTCAGGTCGTCTGAACAACATAAAGATGCCTGAAGTAAAAAGAAAAAGATGAGAGATGTTTAAAGTTTAACATGATTTCAGTTTTGTCTAGTGTATCCTAAAGTCATACTCAAGTAACAGTAAAGATATCGAGTAAAAATATTACTTTGGTAAATTCATCCATCCATCCATCCATCCATTTTCGTCCGCTTCTCCGGGGCCGGGTTGCGGGGGCAGCTGTCTGAGCAGAGGCACTCAGACTTCCCTCTCCCCGGACACTTCCTCCAGCTCTTCTGGGAGGATCCCAAGGCGTTCCCAGGCCAGCTGAGTGACATAGTCACACCAGCGTGTCCTGGGTCTTCCTCGGGGTCTCCCGTCATGACATGCCAGGAACACCTCGTCCCGGGGGCATCTGAAACAGATGCCCGAGCCACCTCAGCTGGCTCCTCTCAATGTGGAGGAGCAGCGGCTCTACTCCGAGCTCCTCCCGGGTGACAGAGCTCCTCACCCTTCTCTAAGGGAGCGCCCTGCAACCCTGCGGAGGAGACTCATTTCAGCCGCTTGTATCCGGGATCTTATTCTTTCGGTCATGACCCAAAGTTCATGGCCATAGGTGAGGGTAGGTAGATTGACCGGTAAATCGAGAGCTTTGCCTTTTGACTCAGCTCTCTCTTCACCACGACGGACCAATACAACAACCGCATTACTGCGGCCACTGCACCGATCCGCCTGTCAATCTCACGGTCCATCCTTCCCTCACTCCTGAACAAGACCCCAAGATACTTAAACTCCTCCACTTGAGGCAGGAACTCTTCCCCCAACCTGGAGGGAGCAAGCCACCTTTTTCCAGTCGAGAACCATGGCCTCGGACTTGGAGGTGCTGATTCTCATCCCTGCCGTTTCACACTCAGCTGCAAACCGCCCCAGGACATGCTGAAGGTCCTGCCTCGAAGACCACATCATCCGGGACAAGCAGAGATGAAATCCTGTGGCTCCCGAACCAGACCCCCTCCGGCCTGTGGCTGCGCCTAGAAATTCTGTCCATAAAAATAATGAACAGAACCGGTGACAAAGGGCAGCCCTGCCGGAGTCCAACATGCACCGGGAACAGGTCTGACTTACTGCCGGCAATGCGAACCAAGCTCCTGCTCCGGTCGTACAAGGACCGTACAGCCCTTAACAGATGGCCTCCGACCCCGTACTCCCGGAGCACCTCCCACAGAATGCCACGAGGGACACGGTCGAATGCTTTCTCCAAGTCCACAAAACACATGTGAACTGGTTGGGCAAACTCCCATGAACCCTCGAGCACCCTGTGGAGGGTATAGAGCTCCAGTGTTCCGCAGCCCGGACAAAAACCGTGTTGTTCCTCCTTAATCCGAGGTTCGATTATCGGCCGAATTCTCCTCTCCAGTACCCTGGAATAGACTTTCCCAGGGAGGCTGAGGAGTGTGATCCCCTAATAGTTGGAACACACCCTCTAGTCCCCCTTTTTGAATAGGGGGACCACCACCCCGGTCTGCCAGTCCAGAGGCACTGTCCCCGATTGCCACACGATGCTGCAGAGACGTGTCAACCAAGACAGCCCCTCAACATCCAGAGACTTGAGGTACTCAGGGCGGATCTCATCCACCCCCGGTGCTTTGCCACTGAGGAGCTTTCGAACTACCTCAGTGACTTCGGCTTGGGTGATGAATGGGTCAACCTCTGAGTCCCCAGCCTCTGCTTCCTCTATGGAAGGTGTGTCAGTGGGATTGAGGAGATCCTCAAAGCATTCCGTCCACCGCCCGACAATGTCCCCAGTCGAGGTCAACAGCTCCCCACCTCCACTGTAAACAGTGTTGGTGGAGGACTGCTTCCCCCTCCTGAGGCGCCGGATGGTTTGCCAGAATTTCTTCGAGGCCGACCGGTAGTCCTCCTCCATGGCCTCCCCGAACTTTTCCCAGACCCAAGTTTTTGCTTCCACGACTGCCCGTGCTGCCGAACGCTTGGCCTGCCGGTACCCGTCAGCTGCCTCAGGAGTCCCCCAGGCCAACCAGGCTTGATAGGACTCCTTCTTCAGCTTGACAGCATCCCCTACTTCCGGGGTCCACCACCGGGTTTGGGGATTGCCGCCACGACAGGCACCGGAGACCTTGCGGCCACAGCTCCGTACAGCTGCGTCAACAATGGAAGTGGAGAACATGGTCCATTCGGACTCAATGTCCCCAGCCTCCCTTGGGATCTGGTCAAAGCTCTCCCGGAGGTGGGAGTTAAAGATCTCCCTAACAGAGGGTTCCGCCAGACGTTCCCAGCAGACCCTTACAATACGTTTGGGTCGACCTCCGGCTGTGTGTCTTGGACACTCGGGTTCAGATCGGGGAGGCCTTTCCTCCCAATCACACCCCTCCAGGTAACACTGTCGCTGCCCACGTGGGCGTTGAAGTCCCCCAGTAGAACGAAGGAGTCCCTGGTTGGAGCACTCTCCAGTACCCCTCCCAGGGACTCCAAGAAGGCCGGGTACTCTGCACTGCTGTTCTGCCCATAAGCTGAGACAACAGAGAGAGACCTATCCATGACCCTAAGGCGCAGGGAGGCGACCCTCTCGTTCACTGGGGTAAACTCCAACACATGGTGGCTGAGCTGAGGAGCTATAAGCAAGCCCACACCAGCTCGCCGCCTCTCACCGCGAGTAGAAGAGAGTCCAGCCTCTCTCAAGGAGTTGGGTTCCAGAGCCCAGACTGTGCGTGGAGGTGAGCCTGACTATTTCTAGCCAGTACCGCTCAACCTCCTGCACCAGCTCAGGCTCTTTCCCCCCCAGTGAGGTGACATTCCATATCCCCATGGCTAGAGTCACCGTCCGGGGATTGGGTGGCCGGGGCCCCCGCCCACAACTGCCACCCAAATCACACTGCACCGGCCCCTCCTGCGAGTGGTGAGCCCACTGGAAGGCGGGCTCACCTCGCTCGTTCGGGCTGCGCCCGGCCAGGTCCCGTGGGCAAAGACCCGGCCACCAGGCGCTCGCCTGCGAGCCACAACCCTAGGCCTGGCTCCAGGGTGGGGCCCCGGTGACGCCAATCCGGGCGCCGTAAGCTTCCTTGATGTTCTATCTTTCATTAGGGGCTTTTTGGGGCTTTTTCGTAAATTTCAAACAAAGGTAAATCATTCATGTGTTTACACAGGAGTCTATAAATAAAAACATAAGTATAAATATAATGAACAGTGGGGGTTGACTCATCAACATGGTGGATTTTAGATCCAATATTCATCATTTTTCTGTTAATCTAATCTGTTTTTTTTAATAATACATTTGATAATGTTCTACTTTGTCTCTGAAGCAGCATGTAATCTATAAAGTAACTAGTAACTAAAGTTATCAAATAAATGTAGCAGAGTTAAAAAGTTTTGCCTCCAATAAATGTTGCGGAGTGGAAATATGAACGACGGAGAATTAAAACAAATGAAAGTATTTGTACTATATTACAGTACTTATATTCTACCAATGCCTAATTTGTTTTTTGTCTTCTTCTTAAAGGAGAAGTAAACAGCAAACAAACAAATAAATATATAATATGTAAATTAGAATGTTTGTATTTTTGTCCATTTGTGCATTATTGTCTATTCTATATTTTTTAATTTTTCATCTATTTATATTTTTATTATATCTTTGAATTATTTTTAGTATAATCTGTTGTTTTGCACCTTGTATGTAAAAACATACTTTAATAAAAATGATTGTGATTCTTCTTCATCCTGCCAGAAAACACGTTTTGTATTTATTATATCTGATAAAATTAATAATAATAATAATAATAATAATAATAATAATAATAATACTGATAATAATAATAAAGATTTGACTTTTTGTTACTTTTCAGTAACTTTTAATATAATATTAATAACATCTTCACTGTTCTCAGCTCTGTTGGTTCATCGTGTCGCTGCAGTCCCGCATCTGTCCAGCAGATGGCGGCAGGATAGAGAGAGAGAGAGAGAGAGAGAGCGCGAGAGTGTGTGTGTGTGTGTGTGTGTCTGTGTGTGTGTGTGTGTGTGTGTGTGTATGTATGTGTGTGTGTGTGTGTCTCTTTAAGGCCGGGTCTCTCCGCTCCCTCCCGGCTGACTGCTGCCAAGCTGCGGCGCCTGCTCAGTGCGCCTCCGCCGCTGCTGCTCGGATCCCGGACCAGGAGCTGCTCCGTCCCCCCGTCTGCTGCTGCTGTATCCTGTATGTGTGTGTGTGTGTGTGTGTGTGTGTGTGACTGTGTGTGTGCGCTGTCTGATTAACCTATGGATTGACGGAGGGAGGCTTTTGTTGTCAGCCCGGTGGTGCCCGCGCTGCACTTTCACCGGAGCATGCCCAGAGGAGCCGGAGCCGCACTTCGTTTACAGAATAAAGGACGGTGAGAGGTCTACAGCTGGGTCAGATGGGTCTGTACCGTCAGCGGACCGGGACCAGCATCCTCCAGCCATCACCTCCAGCAGGGCCGTTTCTTGCTGTATGCGGACTATGCGGATGCATGGGGCCCCCGCACCACTAAGGGGCCCCCTCAAGTTGCAAGTCCAGTCTCAATATCTGAGGAGTGACCTGAAGAAAAAGGTGTGAAAAGTACCTGGCACCTGGCCCACTGATTGGTCAGATCTACTCTCTATCGAGTATCTGGTTTCTATTGCGTCCTGTTGCTATGACGACTAGTATTACTAAGCGAGGAGAGGCGAGACTATGTTGCGCTAAGCCGCTGGTAGCGGTCATTTACGGCATGGCGTCAAAACGAAAGTATTCATCTAGTTCAGAAAAAAACAGAAAGTAGATGAAGAAAAACACTCAAATGGGCTAGTTTAAATGCCAAATGTTTAGCTAGCTTATGTGTTTGTTTTAGGAAAGGGCTAATTATAGCAGGTCTAGTGCATTGGCATTACATTTGGGTGTTTGTTGTTAGGCAGATGTCTGTGGTGTCATCTGTATCCTCGTCCAGTGAAGCTTCTGGTTCGTCATAGACCTACTCTGCTGTTCAATATTTGCCACATAACTTTGAAATTATTTTTATGATTAATTTATCAATTTTTGTGTTCTCAGTTTATAGGTCTCAGTTTAATGTGAAGTGTGCTAAACAACACACATATACACGTTAGGCCTATTGTTAATTATTATGGATTGTGGCAGTGGATTTTTGCTCTGAGTGGATTATTGTTAACACTACTGAGCTAGTTGCATCTTTCTTTACCACATTTATTAGAATATTTATTGTGAAAATTTCTTTCATACAATTTGCCTACATTCCTAAAGTTTAGTTATGTGATGTATTACTTATTATTTTTAAAAGAATCATAATAACACAAATTGAAGTAAATTTAAAGTGAACAATACTAAATAGGACCCACAGAATATGACATGTTTAGATCAATAACATGTTTCTTCCTTTATAAATGGAGTGTAAATGGTGAAATCAGTGTAAACAGTGTGTTCAAACAGCTGATCAATGTTGGCAGGTAAGACTTTAGCACTTTAGACACAGAAGCAGACAGGCTGGTACAGACATGCTGCCACAAACTGACACTTTTTACAAGGAGACAAACAACTTCAGCTGAAAGATTTAATGCTGAATTTACATCAAGGACACAATGAGTTAGAATCTGTCTAGATAACGTTTCACAATGTGTATAAAGTTTGTCTAAACTCGACAACTTTCATAATTATGCAATTTGCAAACGGAGTCTGGTGATATTGAGGTTACGAGTCTTATTGGTTGATCATTTACATAAATACATGAGTCACAATCATCTAATGAGATCAGTTAAAATATTAGAACAATTACAGAGGACATGTTTTCACTGCAGGAGTTTTGTGCTTAAACGTAAGTAACGGGTCTGAGTTCTTCCTCCTCAGTTGACAGATGGTGGCCTGTCCTCCAGATTAGTGTACTGTCCCTTTAACTGTGGCAGATTAGATTGAGGGCATGCGCACTGCGCGCCGCTCAGACTGCAAACTAAATGCGTCAGCTTTACTTTTGAGCACTTTCTTCTTCCATGTGTTGTTTTTAAAGGACACGGTAGGTAACTGTGCGCGTGTGTGTGTGTGTGGTTCTGCAGCAGGCTGACATGAGCTGGACGAAGGTTTAGTTTTTTAAAGAAAATTGCAGGAGAAGTTTTTGTTTGGGGCTGAAACCATGAAAGATGCTCGACGCTCTGGTGTGTTGAGTTTGTTTGGACAGTTTTCAGTTAGTGACGCTGTCGGCCGTGTGACTTTATCTAGATGCAATACTTTTGTTAATGATATGCATGTATTTTACACATATACATCTAATTGTATATAATACTCCTACTTGGACATTGTGATATTATTATGATTATTATTATGATTTGACAGTGTTTTCTGACTCCATCATGATACATAATATTTAACAGAACATGTGAAGTCTCACTTAAAGCTTCAGGAATGCGAGGACTGGATAGTAAAATCAAATATTGCAATATTATTGTGGATATCAGTGTTGTGTCAGTGTTGTAGGGATCAGTCTACTGTATCTCTGTTTAGAATAAATCAGATCGGATGATGAATTGAGTTTTCTGTTCCTGTGTGTCAGAGAGAAGATGAATGAGGATGCGTTCAAGGTCCCAGAGAGGACGGAGTACCGCTACCTGGTGCAGGAGGAGGGCGAGGAGGAGCTGCAGTACGTCCGTCACAGGCACTACATCAACCCCCTCCTGGTGCTCTCCAGACGCTGCATCTTCCTCAACTGCCTCAGCTTGCTCGCTCTGCTCTCTCTCGCCACCTACCTGGGCGACGCCCAGCGGCAGCATCTGGGCCATGTCGTCCAGGTGACAACTCACTGCGGTGAGTTCAGAGGAAGACACGTGAGTTCAGACTGTTAACGTGACTGTGCTGTCCGTCACTTCGTCTTTCTCTGCAGGGAGCTGATGGAGCTCCAACGTCACTGTTGAATCCTTCTCTTACAGAATAATGGGTCCTACTCTTTTAAAGGCATGCCCTACGCCGCTCCGCCCGTTGGTACCCTGCGTTGGGCCCCTCCGGCCGAGCCGGTGTGCAGGAGCGGGGTGACGGACGCGGGCCACTTCGGCAGCATGTGCTCTCAGGTGCGTCCGCTGTTGAGCACGGGGAGGGTGATGGGCCAGGAGGACTGCCTCTTCATCAACGTGTGGACGACCACGCTGCAGCCCGATGCCAAACTGCCCGTCATGGTCTGGATCCATGGAGGAGGGCTGCACACGCTCAGTGGTGGAGAGCAGGGCTACGCGCCCACAGAGCAGCTCGCAGCTGACACAGGAGTGGTTTACGTCAGCTTCAACTACAGACTCAACGCCTTCGGCTTCCTGGCTCTGGAGCTGCTGAGGGAAGGTTCTCCGAAAAACACCTCAGGTCAGTCAGAGAGGAGCTCTGCTGGGGTTGATCTCAGGTCAGTTGTACTGGAGACGGATGATGTAAACACTGCTGTGAGGTGAAGTTGAAGTGAGGTGAGAAAACATCGCAAACTGATGCCTGAGACACAAACATCCCTCTGTTTGAGCCACAATACACCTGAAGAAACAACATGAGGTCTGTTTTTAAACCCTTAACAGTCAAATCACGTTAAACAGACCAAACAGACCAACTTCAGGTCTTTTTAAGCTAAAGTAGCTAGTAGCTATTTCATGCTACAGTTTGCTGCCAGGAGCTTTTCCATTTCCAAGTCTGTTTACCATTTATTCTAAGTGCTGTATCGCAGGCAACTGGACGTGTTTCAGTTTCTTGAAGACGTTTCACAAGTAGTCCTGATGACTCTGGAGCTCAGAGCTCACACGTGTCCTTAACAACTCTGTTTAACACACAGTTTAAAACCCTGTGACTCCACTCCAGTTAGTTAGAACTGAAGAAGCCTCATTGATGAGAGGTGAAACATCTTAAAGAAACTGAAACACGTCCAACTGCCTTCGATGTAGCACATGAACTCTGCACCTGGCATTTGAAAATAGATCACATGTTTTCATTCATGCCGTCGCACAGATTAACTGAGAACTCGCGGGGATGTAAGAACAGTGGGTAAGAGTTCTTTTTGGTGCATTTTAATGGTAAATGTATTTATTTAGTGAAGCGTTTCTTTCAGTTTGGATTTTTTATTTTGTTGGTTTCAGTCCTCTGTACTTTGGTGTTGAAGGCGGTCCAGTTCTTTACATGCTCAGATACAAATTAGGATTAAGACGTTTAGGAAGTTGTTCTAGTCGTTGTTGAGCTCCAGAAAACTTATAAGAGCTTGAATGTGACTGTTTCAGTTCATTGTGTTGTGGTTAAGAAGTCGTTATGGAAGAAGAGGCCGTTACTTAAACAGGCTGTTGAAATATTGATGGTGTTAACATCGCGCTCCCAGTCCAACTGTACGAGTCCATAGGTTTCCATTAGGATGTGAATACTTGATGAATGTTAATGTGAGTCTGATAAATGTGTCCGTCTCTTAAAGTTTGTTTTTTTCCTTCACTGTGAAACTCAAAATGTGAGTCAAGCTGCATCATTTCTGTTACATAATCCAGATCTGCCGCTGTGACCTTGATGTGAAGCAACCCGTTAAATGAGCGAGCCTCCCGCGACACGATGGCGATTCTCATCTTCCGGGCTCAGCTCGGCCCGCTCTCACATTTCTAATTTTGAATCCTCCTGATCTCATGGCCCAGTTACTCGCTCCCTCGGCTTGAAAAGAGTTAAATTCCATCTACATCGAGCTGGTTCTGTTCTCGACAGAGAAAATGGGATGGCAGCAACAAGGCCACATCAAAAGCAGGTTTCTAATCGATGCACACCTTCACAGGGAACTACGGCTTCCTGGACCAGATTGCTGCTCTGAAGTGGGTCCAGAAGAACATCCACCTGTTCGGAGGAGATCCTGAGAAAGTCACCATATTTGGACATAGCTCAGGTACAAATCAGTCAAAAATAATAAGTACATGATGTTTTGTTTCTATCAGACCTGGAATAAAGTTTCTCATTTCATCTTCAGCTCCAACTGAATCTGTGCTGGAGATCGAATCTGCCTCTGTCTGGTTATCAATAAATCAATCGACCGATCAAGCTGCTACCTTAAGAATTTAAAAGGCTTTTTTAAGGAGTTTTTAAAAGGTATCATGTTCACAACATATACGCAGATACTGATATATCTGTGAAAGTCCGTTATCTTCGGCCCATCAATACATCGAGCAAGCTTTATACGAAACATAAAATAACTTTTAAACTTGATGAATTTCAAAGAAATGTAACTACTCAGCTGTATTTGAAAATTGGGCTTAAACAAGTTGTCAGTTGGTAAATAAATAAAATGATGAATAAATGAAAGTTATGATTACATGCAGCCTTAAATACATCTTTAAAAATGAGCTCATCCTCATCCGACGACAAGAGAAACATTTTTTATTTTGGACAGAATTAGAAAATATATAGATGATAAACACTTAAAGTGACCAGTGATGATGTTTGATAATATTTGATGAGAGCTCAGAGGTCCAGATTATCTGAAACAGTTACAGAAACACTGTCGGGCCGGTCGGCGTCCTCCAGCCTCTTTTCTAAATAATTGTTATTATGATTTCAATATTTCCTACACTAACTTGTAGTCGGGTCAGATCCACAGATTCCTTTATTTCTTGTCTTGATTACTCAAGATTACTGTGCTCAGAATCAGTAGAATTATACAGAGGAGAGAAATAAACCAGCAAAAAAAGCAAAGCAAGTGAGTTAAACCAAACGAGGACTCTGACGGTCTGTCTCTGTCTCAAGTGGGACGTCAGTGTGGACCCTGATGATGTCACCGTTGGCGAAGGGTCTCTTCCACGCGGCGGTGGACATGAGTGGCTCATCTGTCTACAATGCCACGCTGGAACAAGCCGAGTACGACAACCTGGTGTTCCTGAAGAAGACGGGCTGCGAAGACCTGAGCTGCCTCAGACGTCTGTCCATCACACAGGTCCTGCAGGTACGACACCCCCACCTCTTCCACCTCCTCCTCCGACCCCTCCACCTCCTACACCTCCTCCACCTCCTCTCCACTCAGCTGGAGTCGTCCCGTAAAGCATATGAAAGCAGACGTACGGTCGAGTCTTCTGGAAAAATCTAATAACACAAAAATGCCGCGCGGTAGTTATTCTCTTTAATATTCCCTTCAATCTTTGAGACTCCCGCAAAATATGTGATTCACAGCGCGTCTTTATGACATAATGAGAAAGCTTGATAAATGTTTGAAATGGCTCAGATGGATCATTTTGTCACCTCCAGATATCGAAGCACCTGAATGTTTCAAATTTTCCTGCGATCGTTAATGAAGGAAGCCGGCCACTAAACTTAATGAAAGAATTTAAAGGTTTTAACTTTCTGTTTCTTCAGAGGCTGAGCTCTTCACAGAGGAGCTGCTCACCTTCACTCAGATGCCTCATTAAGATTTATTCAATAAAATATATTGAACAGAGAAGAAAAGTCAATTTAAAAAGAGCTTCGCGCAACATAAACATCAGGACAATTTCTGAATAATGTATTTTATGATTCGGTGCAGAACAGAACTAAAATAATTACAGAACTCATCAGACTCCACGTTACTGCTCTTATGCATCAGCTCGACAGGAGAGTTTCATTTGCTTTTATTCAAATATTTTTATTTGATTTATTGCTTTCAGGAAATAAACCAAGAGAGAAATTTATGTCAGAATTTAGTGTTTATTTAAAGATGAAAAAGATTTTCCTTGTAGGAGATATAGCTGCTTGATAATAAGGGTAATTAATCACTGGTGATTAATAATACACTTGTAAGTGGGGCACCACCTCCATTGTTTAGTTCTTGGAATAATCCGGAGGAAATTATTCCAAACACATAACTACAAGCTTGCTTGGACAGTTAGAGTCCATTCCAAATCAATTTATTCAGTCTCAATATTCTGACACAGTGAGTTCTTTGCACGTATCCATCGATTCTCCACATTAAAATTAAGTTCCAGACAAAGACTATTATATATGTTTATTGACTAATTGGGGTAAAATAAATTAAATGACAATTTTAGATGAACAACAACAGATAACAGAAAATGTAAAGACTGTAATTAGGAAAGTAATAAAGTCATGTGACAAGGGTCGGGTTTTGATATATTAAATATTACGGGAGTAATTTTTAATACTAACAAGACCCTAACCTTAATTCTCTTAAGTTCATAAGATAGAAGTCACAACTTAGACAGAAGTCAGAACTTTAGACACCAACTCATTCTCACATGTGTGGATCCAGCTGTATGAAGACGTTCAGCCTGTTTTGTCTGGGAGTCAGGATGCACTGAAGTTTGGTGTCCTTTAGAGTTCTCGGTTGGACTACAGCACGGTGCGTCAGTCCAATAGCCAGAGGGAGGGCCGGTACTCTGTTGAGGAACTCTTGGTCCGAAGGCCCAGCGGGGTTTCCGCATTGGGAGCGCTGGGGGCAGAATCGGTCTCGGCTGGGAGCACACAAAGTCTCTTTTGTTGGAGACTCCTTGCAAGGCTTCTGAAGCAGACAATGACTGCAACGCTCTTCATCAAATGATCATAGTCTTGAAAAAGACTTTTTCTTTGTTGTTTCAAGTGGTGGTTCTTAAGTTCTGATTCTAAATACTAATTCTACTTCTTCACGATCAGGCGGTGATACTTTAACAGTATATTAAAATCAAAAAGGAAAATAATTTGTTCTATTAAAAACTTGCATAAATGTAAAACACGTAAAGTAGTGATTCAATTTGCTTGTCGTAGAGCTTGTTGCAAATATAAAAGTAAAGATTACTTTTAAAAAGAAAATAAAAAGAAAAGAAAGAGAGAAGAGAAGAGAAGTGGGATAAGTGAAGAGAAGAAGTCAGGAGAAGAAGCAGAAAGAGTTTATATGTTCTATGACCTGCAGCAGATGGACCACAAGGGATGGGGGCCGACTGAGTGTCCCTCCTTCTGTGATCTGAGTTTAGGCTCCCAAAAGTTTAATCTAACTACACTTTTATATTTAATGTTTTGAAATCATGTTTTAACCTTCCCAAAATTTCACCATCTTAAAAGTTGAATTTTTGCCTTCATGAAAAGATGCAACATAATTATGATCACTTATCATTCAAAAGAATTATAACCTGATTTAGACATAAAACAAAGTGTACAACATAAAACAATAAAGTATACAATACACAGTAGGACCAAGGAGTTGTACATATTCCTTGTAGTTCTGTCTTAACAAAACATATCAGACATTTAACTGGTAAATAACACAAGTATTACACAAAGAATAATGATCTGCAAGTCTCTCCTTCATCACCAAGGGGAGGGGCTGGTTTCTGTTGACCTCAAACTCATTAAGTAATAAACTTCATTTGGGCTTGTCAATAACATGGGAAAGATCTATTGTATGACCTTCTTATGCCATTCGTGAATCTGCTAAATTAAGAAACTGAGATTGTAGTTTATTAGTTATTCAGGACGTATTTGAATTTGGATGAGGATAGAGACTGCAGTGGGATTGTAATGTCAGACCCAGGTTCAATCTAAACCGATAGGGGGATTTCTTCAGCCCCTTTTCACGGTCTAAACACACTGTCCTTTTTGACAGGATTGTTGCCACGGCAACCAATCTTGGTACTACACTACACAGAGTGGTGCCTTAACGAACAACCCTTTCATTGTTAATACAGCTGTCTCCTGCTTAGTCAGCTATTCCAAGCTTAGGAAACACGAGGGGCTGGGCAAATTAAACATATCGCTGGAACATCACAGCCGATAGCAATTTAACCCAGGAATAAGAACAAACCTCTGGTGCAGTGCAGCAGGAACAACTTATCTAAATCGATATATAGAGAATATGATATAAAGTTAAGTATCACACTAATCACTCAGTGGACAGTCAGACGATATTAAAACAGCTTGGGTTTTCATTATTACAACTGATGTTTGTCTGTTGTTAATTTAATGCAGAGAACCGTGGTTTTGGGGTGGCCTCACACGGGCGGCACCATAAATATAAATGTAGGAGATATAGCTGCTTGATAATAAGGGTAATTAATCACTGGTGATTAATAATACACTCTTAAATGGGGCACCACCTCCGTTGTTTAGTTCTTGGAATAATCCGGAGGAAATTATTCCAACAACTACAAGTTTGCTTGGACAGTTAGAATCCATTCCAAATCAATTTATTCAGTCTCAATATTCTGAAGCAGTGACTTCTTTGCACGTATCCATCGGTTCTCCACATTAAAATTGGAAAGTCATTTTTAATACTAACGAGACCCTAATCTCAGTTCTCTTAAATTCATAAGATAGAAGTCAGAACTTAAGAACCACCACTTAAAACAACAAAGAAAAAGACTTTTTCAAAACTATGATCATTTGATGAAGAGCGTTGCAGTCATTGTCTGCTTCAGAAGCCTTGCAAGGAGTCTCCAACAAAAGAGACTTTCTGTGCTCCTAGCCGAGACCAACTCTGCCCCCAGCGCTCCCAATGCAGAAACCTCGCTGGACCTTCGGACCAAGAGTTCCTCAACAGAGTACCGGCCCTCTCTCTGGCTATTGGACTGATGCGCCGTGCCATAGTCCAACCCAGAACTCTCAAGGACACCAAACTTCAGGACCTCCTGGCTCCCAGACAAAACAGGCTGAACGTCTTCGTATAGCTGGATCCACACACGTGAGAATGAGTTGGTGTTTAAAGTTCTGACTTCTGTCTAGGTTCTGATTCTGAAACACAAACAATGAACGTTGTTTGAATCCTGTTTCTGATTCTTAGCCACATTCACATCATCAACAAAGTCCTTGGAAAAAAATGCATAAACATCAAATGATTAGAACTGAACACGAGCTCCATTTTCTCCTCTGCAGCTTTAATCACTGCACTGACTCTGTTTGTCCTCAGGCCATCCCGTGGCAGGAGTACCCGTCCTGGGCAGCAGACGACCTGATCGACCTCCCCATCAAAGGGCGCTTCGTAGGCCCGGTTGTGGTGGTGGACGGCTACGTCCTCCAAGCTCCGCCTTTTGAGGTTTGGGAGCAGAAAGGAGATTACAACGACGTTCCTTTTGTCATCGGGTCGACGGAGCAGGAGGAAGACTTCAAGTGAGAGCTCTTCTGGTTCAGCTTCATTGCTGTCAGTCGTTACTGTGATCAGTCTGACCTCCATGTTTCCTCTGCAGCCCCGCGGCGCAGAACATCTCCATGTGGACGTGGGAGGACTACAGCTGGTTTGTGACAGGTAACAGGACACTGATGATGTAACACTGATGAAGGATTTAAAGATGTGGATGATGGTGGTTGACAGCAAACTTTATTATGTTAACAGCAACAACCCACGTCAACACACAGACCCCTCCGATGGAAGTCTCTCATATTTGGATTCTATCAAAAGATTTAAGACACTTTTATTTACATTTGGTGACACACTGTACGTGTGGCCAGATATTGAATCATGAAAGTTGGTGTTGACCCGTCTCCAGTCCAGAGGGCGGTGGTACTGCACCTGAAGCTGAAGAAGATAAACAGCGACAGTTTGATTAGCTAGCTCATGATGCAAAGTGCAAAATAGGGAGCCACTTCATGAACACACGAATGTGAAGTGTTTTCATCAAGAAAATATTCCCTGAGAATTAAGGTAAAATGTCAAAAAATGTCACAATGCCACAGAAAGCAAGAAGAAAATCCTGGATCGGTCTGTTTATCTGAATCAGCACTGAGAGCTGATGAGCTCCGTTCTGGGCTGGGACCCATCCAAGTTTCCTCCTCAGCTGAGGTAAAGGCTGTATGCTAACGTGCTAACGCTGTATGTTAGCTGCTGGACGTCACTGCAGCTGCTAGTTTTCAGGCTCAGCAGCTGTGAACTCAGACACAGGACTCTTGTTCTTTTATCAGTCAGAGCATTAGATTTGTTGTTGGTGTAAATGTTCTTTACGTAAAATGAATAATGTTTTTATAATATTTTTCATATCAAAATCCTCCTGTTCGACATATTCATGTTTCTGATGACTCATCATTGAACTCGGGGACATAAATATGAAATTACCCAATAAAATGTACATAGGGCGAAAAGCTAACCCATTCGTCTTATATAATGATGCTCCACCTGCTGAGTGATGTCACAGGAGGAGGTTTGTTCTCCTGGTGTAAGGACTCTAATAACACACATCACTGGAGACTGGAGATCTGCATCCATAACAATCAGGACGATCAGTTCAGTCCTTCAAACAGACGTCGGTCAGAGGCTTTGTTTCCACCACGAGGCAAAATGAAATGTTGGGATAAAAAACATCTGCAGAAATAAATAAAGACAAAAAAACATTTAGACCAGCGGGTTTAAGATGTGATGCTGGACGACACGGTACACAGAGCAGGGTTACATATTACTGCACTGTTCTCAGGCTCTCTGCAGCACTTAGAGCAGCACAGAGTCCACTTGGTTCAGGCGTTCATGTTAGCATGTCATGCTAGCTGATGTGCACAGAAAGCAGCTGAATATTTAATGAACTTCGTGTGCTGCGGCCGAGTCTGAGAAAATGCCTTCAGCCGGGGGAACAGTGTTTCCTTTTAGAAGAAATGAAAAAATGTCTTCAGAGTCATTAAATTTAAATCCAGACTCGACAAGAACCTGAAGTCATCGAAGTGAAGCATAATAATCCGTACTGGTTCAAACATGGAGGCTGTTGTGGATGTCAGTGTACTGAAATTAAAATGTTCCAGCTTCATATTCAGGTCGATGCTGTTCTGTCTCTTCTCTCCTCCACACAGAGAAACTTCAGTCCTTCAACGAGAGTCTCCCAGCAGCCGCTCTGAAGCTGTACCCGTCCTCCGCCCCCTGCCCCACCACGAACCGCTGCCCAGAGAGGGCCTACACCACCATGGTGTCCGACATCAGGATCACCTGTCCCAACAACGATGTGGCCGAGAGGGCTGCAGGTAAACTCCAGCCTCGCCCACTCTGTTGTGGCGATATTCTGCCTCGCCGTCTGTGTGAACGTTACTCATCCACCAGCGATGATAGTAACACAGCTGCAACAGAGAGGGACGTCTTTGTGTGACGGCGTGGTGGCGTTCAGTCTGACAACTTACAGATCCGAGTCTCCTTCCTGAAAACAGCTTCTCTCTCCAGGAGTGAGAGCCAGACGAGTCCTCTGTTTACTGATGGTGAAGCAGAAAACTTCACCGTCAATTCCAGGATGTTTGATGGGTCAGGAGCTCAATCTTAGCTCTTGATAACAGCATCCATGTTGTTGTTTTAAAAACACACAGATCTCAGCGTCATGATGTGAACCATCATGTCTGATTGGGTTCTGTGACACTGAGTTCTGGAGCAGCTTCATGCCGGCGCTGCTTGGCTCAGTGTGAACAAACAAAGACGGGCTTCGTTTTAGTTCTGGAGTCTGTATGAAACAGTTCTCACACCGAGGTCAGATGATCGGCCTCCAGGCAGGTCAGTAGTTTATGAGAGTAACAGTAAAAGATGCAGTTTGTTTTATTCTGATAACGAACACGAGCCCACATCCTGCTGTTGATCTGCTGCGGCCACTCGTGAGTCTCGGTGCAGCAGGATGGAGCTTTGTGGAGGTTTTGGTGCCTGTGGGGCTCGTTAGGCTCAGTCAGCGCTGAAGCTCTGAGTAAACTGACATTTAACTGTTGTGAGAGGCAACTGCAGGGCATCCTGGGTGATTCTGCCGCACGCTTCACTGGGTTTTATACGTCGCACAGCCTCGTTTTTTCTTTCTCTTTAAAATAACAGCTGATCTGGTCTGACGATGAATAAGACTCAAAACAGAACAACCTAAATATTGTGTTTCCTAAAGCTTCTCGAACTGAATGAATGACGTCAACAAAGCAACATAAAGGACGAGTCTGTGTTTTCTTTAATATCTCATGAAACAAATCAAATCCACCGTGAATATATCTGTTAACACGTGTTGTGTGTCACCATGAACACACTGTCATCAGCACGGCAGGAGGACAGTTTTCAGGTGAAATGTTCCTTTAACCCCTTAAGGAACACCGTTCCAACGTAGGAACACCCTTCACTAAACGAACACACTTCGTAAAAACGAATAGTTTTTTTTCTTATAGTTTTAAGCATCAGATCTTAACAGTATATACTCACTGTTGGAAAGCTGAGACTGTCGTTATTATTTTAAGCCCAAACACGAAGGAAAAAAAGTTATTTCCAGACCATGTAACAGCCTTCTACACTCACCATGACACAACATTAGAAAGAGCCCTCTACCGCAAGAAGCAAGAATGCCTACATACCTTCGGAGTGTTCCCTTTTTCCATAGCTACAACGTCATGCCACAATTTCTTTTTCATAGTTCGCCAAGAGTCCATAGAATGGGAATATCCATGTCATTTTACCCAAAAACTAGCTACAAGTGTGGAACAAGCAAGAATCCCCAGAGTCTTAGCTTTCATTTGAGACCAAGATTATGTTTCTAGGTAAAGGGGTTCTCAAGTTATAAGCCTTTAAATCTCAGTAGGCGCTCTTGGAAAAAAAGGACCCAAGCAAAACGCACAGACATGCCTTTAGAAAAAAAATTGTGCTTTTTTTTTTTTGTCTTTTGACTTCAAATTTTGAGTGTAGCTAGCTGAGACCTGTGGCTATGGCCTAATTGTGTCTGCTGTGTCCATAGACATACCTGAGCCCTTATATCTTTGTTCATTGACATGTGAATTGGATGGAGACCAAAACCTGTGTTCCAACCTCTGTAACTCTGTGTCAGTATGTCATAGAATCACACTTACACTTCTAGAAAAAGTTGAGGGTGTTACCTTTCCAATGGTACCAAAGGTACCACATCCCTGAGTCTCAAACTATGTTGGAGCTGTCATGCTTTTAATTTTGGAATGTCGTTTTGGGAAAAGAATCTTAAAATGGGGGCATTCACTAACAGGTTAAGCTAACCGTGTTGACCCTCTCTCTGCCTGCAGCGGCCCTGAAAAGTCCTGTGTATCGGTACGTGGTGACCCACACACCATCAGGCCCGGTGAACGTCTCAAGCGACCTGCTGTCGTTCCCCAGCCGCTTCTCCTTCCACTGTCTGGACGTCATGACGTTCTTCGGAGGGCTGGAGTTCATCCTGAACAAACCGCTCTCTGCTGAAGACAAGAACTTCCAGAGTCTCATCACACGCCACCTCGTCCACTTCGCCAAGACAGGTCCAGATACTTCCTGCCTCTTGAATGGGTCAACCTCAGTACTTACTAATGAGGATGAAGGTAAAGCTTTAACTAATGATTGCTGACGATCCTCTTTTGTCTTTCTTGCAGGTAAGATGGAGGCTGAATGGCCCGAATACCCATCAGCCACTGCTCTCCTGTCCGACCGCCTGTCGGTGGACCACAACTACTCAGCTGAACAGTGTCGGCTGTGGAAGGAGAACGGCCTGTACGCCTACGCCTGGATGAACTGAGCGCGGACCGATTCTGGTGTTACTCGTCCAGCTTCTCAGACGTTTCTTCACCTCAGTACAATGAAAGTGGATGGAATTTATTTAGAAATGATCCAGATAATCCACAAACCTTCATCTGGACTATTTTATAATCAAAAATTGAAAATTAAACTCACCTGAAGCTACATGCCACTATGTTTAGTGTTTGAAGGTTCACCAGCAGTCAGTATGTTTGACTTGTTGTGTGCTGATGAACTGAAACTTGATCATTTTATACACTCAATAAACTTCATATGAACGATTCTTCATGTCATTCTTATTTTGATGCAAGTGATTTTTGTACTTTTACAGAACTATTCCTTGTAACAGAATATTTCTGTCAGATTACTTCTGTCACTGGACACAGAACCATAAATCTTCATCTCAGGTTGCTGAACAACAAAAAGACGCCTGAAGTCGATAAAATGTTCAATATTTTAGAAGGAAAAAGAAAAAGTTGAGAGATGTTTAAAGCTTAACATGATTTCAGTTTTGTTTAGAGTATCCTAAAGTCGTACTCGAGTAAGAGTAAAGATATCGAGTTAAAATATGACTTTAGTAAAGTTCAAATAAAAGTAAATCATTCATGTATTTACACACGAGTCTATAAATATAAATATGAATATAAATATAATGTATACTGGGGGTTGACTCATCAACGTGGCAGATTTTAGATCCAGTATTCATAATTTTTCTGTTAATCTAATCTGTTATTTTTTTAATAACATATTAGATTCATAATTTTTCTGTTAATCTAATCTGTTATTCTTTTAATAACATACATTTGAAAATGTTCTACTTTGTCTCTGATGCAGCAGTATTTCCTCTACATTCATTTAGGAGCGGCCCGCGGCTAGGATTTAGGAGCCCGCCACTCCTAAATCCTAGCCGCCGGTCCTTCAAATTTCTTTCTCGGAGAGTCAGAGGAGTGTCATATTGAAAATAGGGCAACGACTCACCGGAGAAAAGGTAGACTTATTAGCTTAAGAAAACTTATAATACATTTTATAAGTTCAATAGACATTGGTATAATATTGATGGCCAGCTAAGATTATGTACCATATCGGTAGCTTAATTAATTGGGCCCGGTGCCAACTCAACTCAGTGTCGCTAACGTGAGTAAACTAATTAATAGCATTATGCGAATATATACACGCCATGATGTAACTGCTGACTGCATTTTCAGATGAGCTTGTTCAAATATTTCTCAAAACCCAGAAAAATTCATTGTTCCGAGCCTGGGTGCAATCTTTGCCACTGATTCTACAGCCCCATCAAGAAATTATTATTTAGTGTTTTATTTCTTTTTTAATTTTATTGTTGTATTTTTGTTATTATTTTCAATTTGTACATTTAGCCTTTAAAAAGCCCTTTTCCATGCCAGCCATTCAATAAAAAGGGGGATTATGCTGGGCATAAAAGTAAAATCTGCAGTCAAGTGTCATTTGTTTACGCCGCCACGGCTCCCGGAGAGCCTGCCCCCGCTGCTGAAAAAATCCTAGAGGAAACATTATGCAGCATGTAATCTATAAAGTAACTAGTAACTAAAGTTATCAAATAAATGTAGCAGAGTTAAAAAGCTTTGCCTCCAAAATATGTTGCGGAGTGGAAATATGAACAACAGAGAATTTAAACAAATGAAAGTAAAGTATTTGTACTATATTACAGTACTTACATTCCACCACTGCCTAATTTGTTTTTTGTCTTCTTCTTAAAGTAGAAGTAGACAGCAAACAAACACACAAACAAATATATAACATGTAAATTAAATCATCTACAGTTTCATGATGATTGTAACAATTTAATTGACTTTGGAGGCGAAACAGTGAATTTATAATTATATTATTTATTATTGTCACAGTTGAGTTGACACTAAAAAAGGTAAAGACGTACAGATTATTTCATTTTAGTATTTTTTTGTTTTATTATTTTTGTATATTTCGGTCACAGTCTTCTATCTCCAAACTTCTTCTCTATTTTTCAGTGACTTAACTTTATTTTTATATTTTTGTCCGTTTGTGCATTATTGTCTATTCTATATGTTCTTAATTTTTCATTTATTTATATTTTTAATATATCTTTGAACTTTTTTTAGCATAATCTGTTGTTTTGCACCTCGTCTGTGAAAACGTACTATAATAAAAATGATTGTGATTCTTTTTCATCCTGCCAGAAAACACGTTTTTAATTTATTATATCTGATAAAATTAATAATAATTAAAAATATCGAAGATTGGACTTTTGTTACTTTTCAGTAACTTTTAATATAATTTTAATAACATCTTCACTGTTCTCAGCTCTGTTGGTTCATCGTGTCGCTGCAGTCCCGCATCTGTCCAGCAGATGGCGGCAGGATAGAGAGAGAGAGAGAGAGAGAGAGAGAGAGAGAGAGAGAGAGAGAGAGTGTGTGTGTGTGTGTGTGTGTGTGTGTGTGTGTGTGTGTGTGTGTGTGTGTGTGTCTCTTTAAGGCCGGGTCTCTCCGCTCCCTCCCGGCTGACTGCTGCCACGCTGCGGCGCCTGCTCAGTGCGCCTCCGCCGCTGCTGCTCGGATCCCGGACCAGGAGCTGCTCCGTCCCCCCGTCTGCTGCTGCTGCATCCTGTGTGTGTGTGTGTGTGTGCGCGCTGTCTGATGGTTAACCTATGGATTGACGGAGGGAGGCTTTTGTTGTCAGCCCGGTGGTTTGTTCTGCTGGAGCTGCACTTTCACCGGAGCATGCCCAGAGGAGCCGGAGCGGCGCTCCTGCACGGATAGCGCAGAGGTCCAGCCGACAGACACGGTAACGACCCGGTTCTTGCTCTTTATCTCGTCCCGGTTCCGCCTTTTGTTTATTATTCTCATTAGAATAAAAAGGTCTCGCGTGAGGCTGCGGCACCGTCTCGCGTCCCGGCGCCGCGGCTCTTCGTGCGGGAGGCTGCGGGTTCGTTTACCGGCAGAATAAAGGACGGTGAGAGGTCCACAGCTGGGTCAGATGGGTCTGTACCGTCAGCGGACCGGGACCAGCATCCTCCAGCCATCACCTCCAGGCTGTACGGGTCTCCACAGGAGGGGAGCGTGAAGGCAGCAGCGGCGTTCAGGCCTGCTGGGAGCTCACAGCTCCCGAAAACACACTCGAGTTCCTTCATTTAACATCTGAAACTGGATTAATGAGAGCTGATGAAGATGATGAGGATGAAGATGAGCTCAGTGTAAATAAAAGCACAACGTGGTGGTTAAAGATGCTCTGGAGTTAACAAAATAAAAGCCTCAGCCAACCATTTCTAGACAAAAACAAATTAAAAGCATTTTTTTGTTAATTTAAAAAGAAAATCAATGTAACTAATGTGATCAAACCCTCACAGATCAATAACAAAAGAGTTGCAATAATTACAATGTAACTAAGTACATTTAAGCAAGTACTTTTCTGTATTTGGCATCTTGCACCTTTAGTTACTTTGCAGATTACATGCTGCATCAGAGTAAACCTTCATGTGTCTGTCAGTTAAAAAGAAAACACTGATTCCAATAATTAGAAAAATGTTGTAAAACCTCAGATGAATTCTGAGGTTGATTGTCACAGAAACACTCTGTCAGGGTGAGAAAACATCGAGGTTTGGTTTCCACGATCACAGATGGAGATCTCCGGCTCTCCTCCAGAAAACTTCCGGTTTTATCGGTCAACAGTGGATGAAAAAGTTCCCAGGTTCGCCCGTCTGGCAGCCATGTTGGCTCTGATCATGCAACACGTCAACCGTGGTCGTATCTACGGTTTGGAGAAACATTCACTGCTGACATGACATCCTGCTGACTCGGCTGATTCTACTTACTAACACTATTAAAATAGAATTCAATATCTTAGATAAACAAATATACATTATGATAACCGTCATTTTATTACCACAGGATATTTTCAAACATGATGAAACCCCTCCGACCTCACTGAGATAATATTCAGTCTGTGCATCAAGTTAAACTCATTTGGAGCATTTTAGCAAAAAAGTAAACACGAGGAGGTTCACAGCTTCATCAGAGGGCGTCTGAAATTCTACAGATTGGAAAGAGAGGATGGAAACAACATCTACGTCTTCTGATCGTCAGTATTTGGTCCACTATTGTTTTAAAAATAAAACTTAAATCTGCACTAACAGAACAAAAGCCTGCAGCTGATCGATGTGAGCCGCCAGCATGCAACAACCTTTAACATCCATCCGCCTGAGTCATGATGCACCCTGGATCACAGTCTGGTTCTTTAGATAGCACCATGGTTCTGATACTGATCAGAACCAGTTCAAGAACCAGAAGTCATTTGGTGGAGAAGGAGTAACAGAGCTGGTTCTGTATCCTCTGGTCTACTTTAACGTCTGGCTCCACCCTGTGATGTAGGCTGTCTGATAGGTTCCTTTTCAGGTTTTAGTTTCTGTGTTCAGGACAGTCAGGTGGAGTTCAGAGCTGCCGTCCAGTCTCTCTTCTCTCTCCCCAGTTTGGGCCTCCACCCTTCTTACTGGGAGTCCAGCCAGCGCTCGTCTGTGATTTAGTGTGCTGACCACATGCAGCCGCTGCCATATGCTTCAGACGACAGCTCATATTTAAAGCTTCTGTAAGCTTTAACCTTTTTACACGAACCTCTGCAGCGCTGCGGCCGATCGGAAACTCTGAGGCAGAACTGAAATCCAGCGAGTGTCTCAAGTCTCAAGATCCAAATGTCTGAGGGGTTACAGTGACCCGGAGAGGTTCTGACCCTGATGTTTACAGAGAGAGTGAAGAGAACAGGAGCTTTTTTAGACCATGACGAGACAAAACCAGGAAAAAACCTCCAGGGTTTGTAGCTCCAAGAGGGAGACGAGTGAAAAATGAAGTAATGTGGCATAAAAACATCTGAATGTAAAGTAAAGATGTGGAGATTCTGACGGGCAGAGGTCCAATTATCTAATGATCACCTCCCTTTCACAGTCCAGCTGTTGTTGTTGTTGTTGTTGTTGTGAGAAGATGATTGGTTGCTGTCTCTGGATGAACTCGAGCCTCTCATGTTGAAGAACTGGAGATCTGTTTTGTTCGCTGACTTTGAAACCGAGCCGACTTCTCTACGACAGAAGTGTCGGTGGTGAAAAGTTCAACACGACTTCGACTTTTTTAATGTGGTCTGGATGAAAATATGCACTTTAAATCCAAACCAGAGCTGCAAAAGAGTTTGACTTTGTCTAAAGATTAGGACTTTACAGTTTAAAGATTTAAAGTCGTTTCACAAGAAACCCAGCAACATCGTTCTCTGTTTCTAGAGATTTTAAATATATATGTTTGTGGGTTTGAACTGTTAGCCGGACAAAACAAGACACCTGAAGACTTTAATCAATAATGAAAATAATCATATAACAGATAATAATCAGGCTCCTGCAGCAGACTGAAGCTTCTACCAGGCAGGACGTCCATCCTCCACCTGACTGAATTATTCAGCCAGGTTAACCCACATTCAGACGCACAAACTGGGACAAAACCCGATGAACTGGCCTGTTTTAACATGAGCTGTCCCAGATGAGAGCTGAGAGTCCGCAGAGAGACGTTTCCTCCTGGATCTCATGTGAAGGACGTCCGCTGACTTAAAGCTTCAGCAGCTGAACATACGTTACGTTTGCAGGTCAGACTGGAGAGCTCGCTTACTGCTGCTGCTGAAACCAAACCTCTGACTCACTTTACAAATGTGGCCTTTTTTGTCCCGTTCTCTCTGGAGCTGCACGATCCAACAGAGTTTCATCGAAATGTAAAATATGTTGAAACTGATGACATCATCTGTCAAACCTCACAGCTGATACGGTTCAGTGGGACAGAGATCAGGACTGATGGCATGTAGGATCGTTGTTATCTCAGTGTGACTCAGATCAGCTGTGGTCTGATGATGGGTTTGTTTTGAATCTCAGCCACAGCTCCAGAATCAGCTGCTCGTTGTGGACTGAAGGAACCACCTCGGTCTTCATGTGACCACGCTGCTGTACGGTCATGAGTCTGGATAACAGAGCAGAGTGACGCCGTCGCCTCGTCTTCAGTCCTCAGAGCTCTTTGTTCCTCTTTGTTCCTGCTTTGGGAATAACAGGCTTCCATTGCATAATCCCGCTTTGCAGATATTCCTAATCCAGATGGTTTGCGTGTCCTGTTGCGTGTCCGGATTATCACCCTGGGTCCTGCCGTAGACGAGGGATTTAAACCCTCTTTGCTTTGTTTGGGGACGATTTAGCAGCACCCCTCCGGCTCCCGCTGGGGTTTGTGCATCGTTGTAAAAGAGATAAAAGTGTCCTCGATCCTCATTTTGACATCATCAACCACGATGTGAACTGTACTGTATTATAACAGGCAGAGTTGAGGGGTCGTCTCTATGAAACAGATGAATGTCTCTGTGAATTGTGAGATTAGTCTTGTAATCGTAAACCAGAAGAGTGACTCACAACACGAGGATCTGTTGGATCTGTTGGTGCAGGAATCATGCAGCAGGCTGGGTGGAGGTGGAGGTGGAGGTGGTGGAGGCTTCAGGCACACCAACACTGTCAGGCTGATCGTTCCCAGGAGGTTTATGTTACTGCAGCCTGCAGCAGACTCAGTCCAGCTCTCTCATGTTACCCATCTCTGGCTGTCAAACCTGCAGAACTCTGCCCACTCCTGACCCAGTTCTGGAGATCCGGCTCGATGACCACTTTCAGATCTTTAAAAAGGTCTGATGTTCGACCTCGTGGAGACCAAACTCATCACTCGGAGCTTCTGTTGGCAGAATTAATGTTTTGGTTTCATCTTTATTTATTCATTTTTCAAAGTGTAGGAACGATTCAGCCCAAAGTATAAATCCGCTCTTTATCTCCTCAGTTTCTTCGTTCGCAGAACATTTCTGGAGCTTCACAGTGAAACAGCTGAAGAATCTGGAGACTTTTCAAATCAGTTGAAGATCTTGATGCATCCAGAGACGGTGATCGCAGCAGGCGAGCTGTACGGAGCCGTCTGTACACACACCAGTACGCTGCCAACAGGAAGTGCTAACAGCTACCTCAGAAAAGTCCCGGTGACTTCAGTTGTTTAATAGACTTCTTCAACATGTTTCGCTGTGAAGCTCCAGAAATGTTTTGTGGACTCTGAAACTTCACCTGTTCCTTTAAATCATGTTTCTCTTCTGCATTTTCAGTAAACGTTAACACACATCATGTAACCAACAGCTGAGCGCTTCGTTTCTTCTGAGTGATGAAGTCATTACAAACAGAGACGTGCGTTGGATTCGCGGCCCTGTCGGCTCGTCCTGTTGGTTCGGATGCCAACACTGCGCCCACATCGATCAGCTGTGCTCGTTTTTCTTCTGACTCATCTCGAGCTGCTGTTGTTGTTGTTGTCGTTCTCCGGCTCACACAGTTCTTTATTTTACTCTCTCTACAGATATTGACATGAAGAAAGACATTGAGACTCTAATAGCAGAGGAACGTGCTGATATCATCTTGAAATATGCGACGGTGAGTTTGTGGTTTTCTGATTCACTCTGTACAAACATTGATCCAGTATCGAGGTGTAAAAACGTCTTATCCTCCTCCCTGCTCTAGTTATCCTGTCATCAGCATTTTGTAAAGTGAAAACACTCATCATCATCATCACTATCTTCATCAGTACTGCAGGATGATCTGTGTGTAGTTACTTCCTCTCCTGTGTTGTGTGTGATTTTCTGTAGGATGGAGAGTTCACACGTGGTTGATTTTGTGGTTAAAGAAACCAACAGACACACTGAGGAGGACGAGAGTGTGAACGCAAATGTGTGTTGTGTGTTTTGTGTGCGGTGCATCTCTGCATGTGTGTGTGTGTGTGTGTGTGTGTGTGTGTGTGGGTGGATGTGAGTGTGCTGCCACAGAGCATTAATAACACGTTGTGTAATAATACGTTTGAGCGTGTGGTTTCATGTGATTGGAGAATGATGACCAGATTTATGAACTCCGACTGAAACTGAAACTAACATTTAAAACCCGGCATGAAAATATTTAAACTGACAGAACTTAAAACTAAATGCAGACGAGGAAATCTTCCTCTGTTCACAGTTTTAGTCTCGAGCCAGTGATGTTCAGTAAATGATGATAACTCGTGCAGCGCCTGTGAGAACATGCTGCTTGGCTCAGATGATCTGGTGACGTGAGAAGTTTACAGATCCGGTCTGAAGCCTCCTGAACGCCTCACAGACTCACCGGGCCGACCGATAATATCAGACATGTTAGATATTTAAAATCTGGATGATTACATCGGTTCTGTCTGAGCTGGCCCACAACAACCCAATGACAGAGGCCTCCTGGAGCAGCTGTCGGTGCTGCCAAGCAACGCTAAACCCTCCAGCCCTCGAGGCTAACGTTAGCTAACATGCTACTATCAACAGTAACTTCAAATCTCACCGCTGCTTCTCGCTCAAGAACATGAAACCAGTGTTGACTGCATCTCCGATCTCATCCAGACTCGTTTAACCTTCTGCTTTTGCTTTTACTTTCTAAAGCAGGTTGTTGCACCACGCTAATCTCAGTTCTGTTTATGTCTGCTTCTCCATGAGATCATGTGGTCATCACTGCTTTCATATCAACGCATAGCGTGTCCAAATTACACTAAACTTCCTGTGGTCCTCAGAGACAAACCTGCTACTTGTGAAATAGATTTCCTTGCTGACTGGTACCGGACGACATGTTAGCTTATTTTCTTTTTCAGAGATCCTTTATTGTTTTGCTTGTGGAGAGGCTTCACTCTGAACGGATTTGAGAAACTGAACTGAATCACTTGCTGTTTTCTATTGAACTCTGCCATCTTTACTTTTGGTGAATATTATTTGAACTTGTCTAATTTGAACCTGCAAAAAGTCGTCAGGATAAAGTCAAGCTGATCTTTTACAGTTTAACAGTGGCGGAGCTGTCAGTCCTGAGAAACTTACTTTGATTGATAATCAAGTTGTGACCTTTAAATCAAACGGCGACAGCATCATGCTGAGCGATCATCAGGCCAGCTGTGTGTTGAGATAATTCCCAGATGTTTTGTCTAAATCTGCTGAGCAGCATCAGATTATAACGACAATGACAAAAACAGATTGTTGTCACGATTCAGGACAGAAGCTGTGACGAGTGTGAAAGCTTCTGGAAGCCGCCTGACTCTTTGCATCCTCGCTCGGAACAACAAGCCACTTCACCGGATGCTCGTGTGGTGAAAGTGCTGATGCAGAGTCGAACGGGGGGAGATGAGGTTAAATTTAGCTCGGCAGCTCGGAGCAGAGGGGTGGGGGTGATGGTGGGGGTGATGGTGGAGGGTTTGCTCCGTCTAGCCATAGCAACAGCTGTGACACACTGTGCAGCGATTGACTTGACACCGACCTCCGGGCGCTGGCTGGAGTCCCGGTCGTTATGATTTCTGTGTGGGGATGCTGGTTTACAGCAGAGTGCAGCGAGGAGGAGCAGGATGGAGAGCGATCAGCTGTTTGTTCCACAGACACATGAAGGTTCACGTCTCTCACGCTGGTTTCAGAGCGGCAGAGCTAACAACCAGGCCTGCAGATACAATGTTGACACTGTAAACCATCTCATGTGGAACAGATGAATTAAAGGAACACTGTGTTCAATACATTTTAATGACAGAGTGTCGTGGCTTCAAACCAGAAGCAGTGACGGATGTCGTCCTGTGTGGATGTTGGCTGAGTGTCCCATCTCTTGCTCTTGTCTCGAGTTTTTCTTGGATTCTTCGCCGACTGTCCTCCGAACTCAGAATGCTTTATTTGACTCAGAGCCTGACCCATATATACCACATCGGCCTTTCAGAACTTATATCAGGCGTTTAGCCCCAGCTACGACAGAACCAGACAGAACCAGACAGAACCTGACTGAGGCTTTAATTCAGTATCTGCAATATTCTTTGTTCTCCTTCTTTTGTCTCACTGGTGATTCTGTGAATCAAATCTCAGAGTCGTCTTTTTTAATTCAGTAGTTCTAAGAAGTACTGTGTAACACTGTGTGTGTCTCTGATCCGGTTCTGTAACACTGTGTGTGTCTCTGATCCGGTTCTGTAACACTGTGTGTGTCTCTGATCTGGTTCTGTAACACTGTGTGTCTCTGATCCGGTTCTGTAACACTGTGTGTCTCTGAGCTGGTTCTGTAACACTGTGTGTGTCTCTGATCCGGTTCTGTAACACTGTGTGTCTCTGATTGGTTCTGTAACACTGTGTGTGTCTCTGATCCGGTTCTGTAACACTGTGTGTCTCTGATTGGTTCTGTAACACTGTGTGTGTCTCTGATCCGGTTCTGTAACACCGTGTGTGTCTCTGATCTGGTTCTGTAACACCGTGTGTGTCTCTGATCCGGTTCTGTAACACCGTGTGTGTCTCTGATCTGGTTCTGTAACACCGTGTGTGTCTCTGATCCGGTTCTGTAACACTGTGTGTCTCTGATCTGGTTCTGAAACACTGTGTGTGTCTCTGATCCGGTACTGTAACACTGTGTGTGTCTCTGATCCGGTACTGTAACACTGTGTGTGTCTCTGATTCAGTTCTGTAACTCTGTGTGTGTCTCTGATCTGGTTCTGTTACACTGTGTGTGTATCTGATCCGGTTCTGTAACACTGTGTGTGTCTCTGATTCAGTTCTGTAACACTGTGTGTGTCTCTGATCCGGTTCTGTAACACTGTGTGTGTCTCTGATCCGGTTCTGAAACACTGTGTGTGTCTCTGATCCGGTTCTGTAACACTGTGTGTGTCTCTGATCCGGTTCTGTAACACAGTGTGTGTCTCTGATCCGGTTCTGTAACACTGTGTGTGTCTCTGATCTGGTTCTGTAACACCGTGTGTGTCTCTGATCTGGTTCTGAAACACTGTGTGTGTCTCTGATCCGGTTCTGTAACACCGTGTGTGTCTCTGATCCGGTTCTGTAACACCGTGTGTGTCTCTGAGCTGGTTCTGTAACACTGTGTGTGTCTCTGATCCGGTTCTGTAACACTGTGTGTGTCTCTGATCCGGTTCTGTAACACTGTGTGTGTCTCTGATCGGTTCTGTAACACTGTGTGTGTCTCTGATCCGGTTCTGTAACACCGTGTGTGTCTCTGATCCGGTTCTGTAACACTGTGTGTGTCTCTGATCCGGTTCTGTAACACCGTGTGTGTCTCTGAGCTGGTTCTGTAACACTGTGTGTGTCTCTGATCCGGTTCTGTACCACGTGTGTGTCTCTGATCCGGTTCTGTAACACTGTGTGTGTCTCTGATCCGGTTCTGAAACACTGTGTGTGTCTGATCCGGTTCTGTAACACTGTGTGTGTCTCTGATCCGGTTCTGTAACACCGTGTGTGTCTCTGATCCGGTTCTGTAACACTGTGTGTCTCTGATCTGGTTCTGAAACACTGTGTGTGTCTCTGATCCGGTTCTGTAACACCGTGTGTGTCTCTGATCCGGTTCTGTAACACCGTGTGTGTCTCTGAGCTGGTTCTGTAACACTGTGTGTGTCTCTGATCCGGTTCTGTAACACTGTGTGTGTCTCTGATCCGGTTCTGTAACACTGTGTGTGTCTCTGATCGGTTCTGTAACACCGTGTGTGTCTCTGATCCGGTTCTGTTACACTGTGTGTGTCTCTGATCTGGTTCTGTTACACTGTGTGTGTCTCTGATCCGGTTCTGTAACACTGTGTGTGTCTCTGATCAGTTCTGTAACACTGTGTGTGTCTCTGATCCGGTTTTGAAACACTGTGTGTGTCTCTGATCCGGTTCTGTAACACTGTGTGTCTTTGATCGGTTCTGTAACACTGTGTGTCTCTGATCCGGTTCTGTAACACTGTGTGTGTCTCTGATCCGGTTCTGTAACACTGTGTGTCTTTGATCGGTTCTGTAACACTGTGTGTGTCTTTGATCGGTTCTGTAACACTGTGTGTGTCTCTGATCTGGTTCTGTAACACTGTGTGTGTCTCTGATCCGGTTCTGTGACACTGTGTGTGTCTCTGATCGGTTCTGTAACACTGTGTGTGTCTCTGATCCGGTTCTGTAACACCGTGTGTGTCTCTGATCCGGTTCTGTAACACTGTGTGTCTCTGATCCGGTTCTGTAACACCGTGTGTGTCTCTGATCCGGTTCTGTGACACCGTGTGTGTCTCTGATCCGGTTCTGTCACACTGTGTGTGTCTTTGATCCGGTTCTGTAACACCGTGTGTGTCTCTGATCCGGTTCTGTAACACCGTGTGTGTCTCTGATCCGGTTCTGTTACACTGTGTGTGTCTCTGATCCGGTTCTGTTACACCATGTGTGTCTCTGATCCGGTTCTGTAACACCGTGTGTGTCTCTGATCTGGTTCTGTAACACCGTGTGTCTCTGATCTGGTTCTGAAACACTGTGTGTGTCTCTGATCCGGTTCTGTAACACTGTGTGTGTCTCTGATCCGGTTTTGAAACACTGTGTGTGTCTCTGATCCGGTTCTGAAACACTGTGTGTGTCTCTGATCCGGTTCTGAAACACTGTGTGTGTCTCTGATCGGTTCTGTAACACTGTGTGTGTCTCTGATCCGGTTCTGTAACACTGTGTGTGTCTGATCCGGTTCTGTACCACCGTGTGTGTCTCTGATCGGTTCTGTTACACTGTGTGTGTCTCTGATCCGGTTCTGTAACACTGTGTGTGTCTGATCCGGTTCTGTAACACTGTGTGTCTCTGATCCGGTTCTGAAACACTGTGTGTGTCTCTGATCCGGTTCTGTTACACCATGTGTGTCTCTGATCCGGTTCTGTAACACCGTGTGTCTCTGATCTGGTTCTGAAACACTGTGTGTGTCTCTGATCCGGTTCTGAAACACTGTGTGTGTCTCTGATCGGTTCTGTTACACTGTGTGTGTCTCTGATCCGGTTCTGTTACACCATGTGTGTCTCTGATCCGGTTCTGTAACACCGTGTGTCTCTGATCTGGTTCTGAAACACTGTGTGTGTCTCTGATCCGGTTCTGTAACACTGTGTGTGTCTCTGATCTGGTTCTGTTACACTGTGTGTGTCTCTGATCGGTTCTGTAACACTGTGTGTGTCTCTGATCCGGTTCTGTAACACTGTGTGTGTCTCTGATCGGTTCTGTAACACTGTGTGTGTCTCTGATCCGGTTCTGTAACACTGTGTGTGTCTGATCCGGTTCTGTTACACTGTGTGTGTCTCTGATCTGGTTCTGTTACACTGTTTGTGTCTCTGATCGGTTCTGTAACACTGTGTGTGTCTCTGATCCGGTTCTGTAAGACTGTGTGTGTCTCTGATCGGTTCTGTAACACTGTGTGTCTCTGATCCGGTTCTGTAACACCGTGTGTGTCTCTGATCCGGTTCTGTAACACCGTGTGTGTCTCTGATCCGGTTCTGTAACACTGTGTGTGTCTCTGATCCGGTTCTGTAACACCGTGTGTGTCTCTGATCCGGTTCTGTAACACTGTGTGTGTCTCTGATCTGGTTCTGTTACACTGTGTGTGTCTCTGATCCGGTTCTGTTACACCGTGTGTGTCTCTGATCCGGTTCTGTAACACTGTGTGTGTCTCTGATCCGGTTCTGTAACACCGTGTGTGTCTCTGATCCGGTTCTGTACCACCGTGTGTGTCTCTGATCGGTTCTGTTACACTGTGTGTGTCTCTGATCCGGTTCTGAAACACTGTGTGTGTCTGATCCGGTTCTGTTACACTGTGTGTGTCTCTGATCCGGTTCTGTAACACTGTGTGTGTCTCTGATCCGGTTCTGTAACACTGTGTGTCTCTGACACCCTCACTGAGGAAGTATTTTTAGTCCTCTCACTTTCATGGCGCTGACATCACTCTCGGTGCCTCCGGAGCTCAGAGAGCCGACTCGACCGCGAAGCAGCCGAGCGGGTTCCGTGTGCACGCTCTGACCCTCGCTGAGAGCAGGAGGCCGATTGGCTGCTTGCCAGACGTGCAGCCAACCACACAGCGGTGTTGTTATTCAGGGCGCAGTGAGAAGCCTCTCTGGTTGGCTGTCGGAGGATTAGTTCCTCTCTGTTATGTCAACACTGGGACCTGATTGTAGCCCAAATGGATTTTCCATGATACAAACATCGCTGCTGAACTTTGTGCTGCTTGGTGCAGATTCTGAACACATGTTGGTAGTGTTGAAACCTGTTTCTGCCATATGAGGAGGTGTGTGTGTGTGTGTGTGTGTGTGTGTGTGTGTGTGTGTGTGTGTGTGTGTGTGTGTGTGTGTGTGTGTGTGTGTGTGTGTGCATGTATGTACATGCAGCATGTGTCGTGTGTTCGGTGTGCAGGAGGGGCCCAGATGTTTTGACAACTACTGGATGAATTGCAATAAAAAAAGAAATTCATGATATCCAGAGAATAAATCCCAACAACGCCTTTTTATGGATAGAACTGATGTTCTTCCTGAGACCCGCCCATCTGGGCCTCTGATTGGTTCCTGTCATTGTGTGAGAGGATGTCGTTCACTGGGCAGTTTGACTTAAAATTAAATGGTATTTGACGATCTTAACGAGAAACTGTGACATTAAAATGTATTCATCTCCTGTCATCGAATCGTGTACTGAGCATGAAGAGCATGAGATGACAAGAGATGTCCTAAAAAGGCCACCGTACTTTGAACGAGGTTGTTTTCTGGGGAGCTGTCATTACCCCTGCTGAGATGCCCTCGAGCAAGGCTTTAAACCATCCAGCTGCACGTTCTCTTGCTGCAGAATAACACAAATAAAGACAATTGATTTTAGATTTTAGTTTTACTTTTGGTGTGGAGAGTTCAGTAACACACACTGACATGTTTTAGATAATTTGAATCTGTATCAATAAGTCTGTGTGTGTGTGTGTGTGTGTATGTGTGTGTGTGTGTGTGTGTGTCTCCAGGGCAGGCAGGGCGGGGTGGAGATCGACCCCTGGGAAGATGCCGACTACAGTCTCTACAAAGTCATCGACCGCTTCGGCTTCATGCAGTACGTCTTTTCTTTCCCCTCTCTTGTTTGTGTCCTTCCTGTCGCTGACGTTGTGCGTCTGTGTCAGTTTCTGAGCCTGATGGTTTGTTTTTTATATCCATTTGTGTTCTCCAGCGAGGATGAGCTGCCGGCCCCGACTGCACACGAGGAAAAGGTAAAGATGGAAGTGATGAGAGAGATCGGGCCTGCAGCCTGCTGTCAGCCGAGTGTGTTCACCAGCTTCTGTCTCGTTCACAGAGGAAGCAGCTGGAGATCGAGCGAGCAGAGAAATGGCTGAAGATGGTGAAGAAGTGGGATAAATACAAGAACAGCGACAGAGTGAGTAGCAGCCCACACACACCAGATCTGCTCATTATTATTATTATTATTATCAGTATTATTATTATTCCTGCGTTCTGTTTGAGCGGTGACACTGTGTATCTGTGAGGACACGCAGAATGAATCAGTGTGGAGTCCAGCAGCAGCAGTTTCCTGCAGCGACACACTGAATTCCTGCACGACTCGCTCACTCCTTCTGAATAACTCGGATCAGAGCTTCACGTAATCCCTAAAATATGAGTCAACTAGGAGATAATTGGAGGGGAAAACCACCACCCACACCGAGCCGTCCTCCGACCTGCACTCACAAACACTCAGAGCTCTGCTCGTGTTTCTCATGTGAACTCCTTTATCATCGGCGCCTGAAGCAACAACTGCAGAGAGGTTCTGTCTGTTTCAGCTCACAGGTTTGGGTTTGAGTCCGGTGTCAGAACCTCGTCTGCGACCGCAGAAACAGCTGACGATGATCTGAAATATGAGGAGCATCAAAGTGTTTAATATCACAGATAAATTAATGATTGGAAAAGAAATGATCACATGAATACTTTGTGGAAAATACATGAATGAATTTGTAAAATGATTTAAGAAATTCACTCAATCGATCATTCAAATAAAACAACTTGAAATCTGATCGATCCAGATGTTCCATCAGATTGTTCAGCCTGGTTTCTGTCATCATGTTCAAGACAGTGAGAAATAAAACTCACAAATACAAGAAATAAAAGAAGTGAACAAAGTGTTCTGGCTGAGACTCGTCCTCCGTCTGAGATCATTTTGAATCTGTTCAGTAGTTTTTGTGTCATCCTGCTGACTGACGGACAGACAGACGCAGGTGGAAACAACCTGTGATGGAGGTAATTAGTCTCTTTAATTTACTTTTATTTCACCGTTTCTTTGGTCCGACACGCGTTCAGAACCTGCTGCTCTGTTCACTGAATATGTTTCACATGTGAGAAACTTTTGCTTTGTTCCTGTGAACGCTGTCGTAGGCGAGCCGTAGGCGGTTAAACTTTTCCGGTGACTCACACTCCACAGCGTCAGCTCTCTAAACCTTCTGGCTCTGTGTTCACCCGCTGTTTATCTCTGCTGCTGTTTAGATGGTGAAACGGGTCTACAAGGGCATTCCCCTGCAGCTGAAAGGCCGGGCCTGGGCCCTGATGCTGGACGTGGAGAAGTCCAAGAAGGAGAACGAGGGAAAATATGAGGTGAAAACACAGATGATCAAGAAGTGAGAGAGAAGCAGGAAAAGATTAGATGTAGGAGACGTGATGTAAACGCAGCGTAGTCGATGATTTTATTGTTGAAATCAGAAAAAAGAAAATAAAGAAAAGTGATTTAAATTGTTCTTCCTGCTTGATTTAACATGAAACTGATTAAAACAAGAAGTTTCCTCTGTTGGATCAGCCGACACTTTATAAACTGTCTGAATGAAATCAGGTGATAATCTCTCTACTCGTTCTTTGTGCTCAGAAAATGAAGGAGCAGGCCCGGCGGTACTCGTCTGAGATCAAACAGATCGACCTGGACATCAACAGAACCTTCAGGAACCACATCATGTTCATGGATCGCTTCGGAGTCAAGTAAGTTTCTTCAGATTTCAAACACGTCAGACGAATTCTCCATCTGTCATTAATTTACATCGGAGCCAAACGTTCGGACTCGCATTCTTTTCCTGGAGGTTCAGAAACCCGACTCGGTCTCAGGTGTCCGCAGGTTCTGGTTGTTATTCAGTTCAGAATCTGAAGGTTTTCATGTGCCGGTTAAAAACACAAACTGTGGTGGAGGCCGTGAGTTTGAGACCTCGGTGTGAACTTGTGCCGAGTGTGAGAGAGGTATTCAGGCCGTGTTCTGGATGGAACCTGATCCGGTCACACGGTGATGTCACTGACAGTTTAATAGACCGCAGGCCCGTTCAGGAGAGCCGCAGTGGAAAGTCTGGGGCAGCAGAACGTTTCAATATTTTATAAGAGTTCAGCAGCTCTGCAGAAGTGAACCTTACTGTAGTGACGGAGGAGTGACGGGGATCTACAGCCCTGTTCTCTGTTCTCCACCTTCTGTTCTCTGTTCTGCACGTTCTGTTCTCTGTTTCATTGGGTTTATTTAAAGGTCCGGTCCAGTTAAAACAGAGACCTCCTGTAGAAAGCAGCACCATCTGAACTCAAGACTCTTTCTGACATTGTTCACTTATTTTCTATTTTTCTCGTTGTTTTCAGAACGCATGCACCCAAAAAACAGGTTTTTGTTTTTTAAAATGATGTATCATCATCACACAGCCCGCCTCCAGAACCTCCAGAACCTCCAGAACCTCCAGAACATCGTCTCCCTGAGTAGAACTGTGTTGGCAGTCAGACTTGAGATGGATGAACTCTCATCACTTTGAGTTCATCAGAGAAAAGAACAAACTTGTAATCGTCAGCTGCAGACTGAGTTCTGTACAGAGAGAAATATCAGCAGGTCGTCAGGTGTTGGTAATTAATCGGTGTGTGATCTCGTGAAGGTCGAGGTGATTAAACTGTTCTGTCTCATCACACTTCTGAGAACTGTCCTATAAATCACACGTATGATGGCGTTTGTCATTATAAAAGATCATTTTTCTCCTGCAGTTTGTTGTGAAGCTGTTGAAGAATAAAACTGTGGAGTCAGTTAAACGTTGTGTAGACGCTCCTGTGAACCGGCGAGCTCATGAACCTTTCTCACTTCTCTTTCTGTGACGGGGCGTCGGCCATGTTGGCATCGGTGGCGTGTGATGAGCGAGAAGACGATATTTCACTTCATCTTTACGACACTTGTGACTTTAACGACTTCCTACATGATGTTTTAAACTCACAGCAGAATCAAGAGTTTACTTATCTTCTCTCTTCTGACTAAAATAAGTTCCCATGTCTGTAATAATTCACTGCACTCGTAGTCAACAGTGTCATCGATAAATGTGTCTGTAAGTGGTGTAACTCCTCTTTCACCTCCTCATGTTCTCCTCATGTTCTCCTCTCCTCTCCTCTCCTCAGGCAGCAGTCTCTGTTCCACGTCCTCTCTGCATATTCAGTCTACAACACAGTAAGTGGCTGCTTCTCCTCCATCACATGAAACCCCCAAATACCAGTTTAACTCAATTTGACTGATAAACATCTCGATGGCAGTTTTCTCTTCCTGAGCAGAGTCGAGGCTTCGGTTCATTCTGTGCTGTTTATCTGATCCCTGGTCAGCTCTCTGAAGCTGCAGGCAGAATGTTATTATCACAGCAAGTTTCAGAACCACAGCTGCTGGAAGGAAACAGTTTCCATCAGTTTAAATGTTTAACTGAGAACCAAGAAATGAAACCCTCAGGTAATGTCAGTGGTCCTGGTTCTAACGGTGGTTCAGGTCTGCCTGTTTGAAAAAAAAGGGTTAAGTTGTGTAGAAAACATGATCATGTGAGTTTGAACACAAGTTGAAATGCTGCTGCAGAATATGATAACACATCTCATCCTCCATCATCAGTAATGCAGTTAGTTAACGACAGTCGGAACAACAGCTGGTTAGAAATAGAACATGTTGTTTGAAATAATGCCTCTGCTGTTCTCTGTCAGCGTTTGTGTTTTCACTCTGCTCCTCCTCCAAAACACAGCAATGGGTTAAAGGTGCAATATGTAAGAATTTGTCACCTGTCAATTCAAAACAAATGGAGGGCAGCAAATCACAAGAGCGACAGTTAGCTGCTGCTAACGGTAGCTGTCGTTCCAGTTCAGCATCTCTGAGATAAAACTGTGTCATTGTTTTGCTCCTGAGCTCATTACGATTGTTTTTATCTTGATTATTTGAATAAACATTTAAAACATTTAAATATTAAAAACTTGATGACGAACATGAAAATCTGAACCACGTTTCAAATCCATCATCCAGTCGTTGTTTAGATGTTACAGCAAAAACCAAAACTGTCTTTTGTCTGTCCAAATGATCGATTCTATACTTCTGTACTAAACTAAGCCAAAATATAAAAATGTTTTTTGTTGCTAACATTAGCATCACTGTGCTACATGCCGCTGCAGGGCTACAGCACATCACAGGGGTTTCCATGGTTACTACAGTGCCTCTTTTGTTGCCGACCAACAGTGATGTTCACTCTGCACATTTTGTTTCTCTGAGATAGCTGACGGTCACTCGTCCTGAGCCGGATCACAGCCGGGCCTGTCAGCAGCGTGTTCAACCCGTCATGTGACTGTCCTTCATTTTGTCCCGTCGCCTGCAGGAGGTGAGCTACTGCCAGGGGATGAGTCAGATCGCCGCCCTGCTGCTGATGTACATGAACGAGGAAGACGCCTTCTGGGCGCTGTCACAGCTGCTGACCAATCAGAAACACGGCATGCACGGTGAGACGGAGCACTGCTCTGAAAACACAACATGTTTCCTCGCAGGGCGTTGGAGCTGATGACAGGCTGCTTGTCCAGAGATTTGGATTCATATTAAGAGGGATTAAAACGTGACTCCCTCCTCTCTTCTTCTTCTTCTTCTTCTTTAAGGATTTTTTGTTCCCGGGTTCCCCAAACTCCAGCGGTTTCAGGCACATCATGATCAGATTATCTCCAAACTCATCCCCAAACTGAAGAAACATCTGGTGAGGTCACTGTTACACAACCGTGTCAGAACAGAGACTGAGGGCGAAGTCGCGGCGCTGCTGCAAGAATTCAGATTTGTGACATTTAATGTGATTGGCTGGCGGTTTGCTATTTGCTGATTGTCTCTCTGCGTCTCTCTGCAGGACAGAGAGCAGATGTCTGCAGGGATCTACAGCACCAAGTGGTTCCTCCAGTGTTTCATTGACAGGGTGAGAAACCTGCTGATGCTCCGTCTGTCTCACCTGCAGGTTATCACATGAATCCACCACATGTAAAGCAGAAGCTGTCTTATAATTAAATTACAGCTCGATTAAAATGAAATCTGATAATTTCATCATCTATTGTCTCAGCACCTGCTGTGTTAAGATAAAACAAGGTTAAGCTGTCCTTGAACAACTCACTCCTGATGAGTTCTCCTTGAAGATCCAGAGATTTTATATCCGATCAGGATTTAAACACAGCGCCATCAAATGAGGGATTCCTCTTCATCAACCAGACAGGAAGGAATAACTAGTTTTAGATCACTGACTGTTCAGAACATCGACAGAGCGTTCAGGTCGAAGGGATTCAAACCAGCAGGCGACTCCACTGGTGTCAGAAATATGTCAGATTGTATGTAAGCTTATGAGAAGATGAGCTGGTACCTGATGAGTTTGTGGTCTCAGTCGTTCGTTTCAAGTCTTTATGATGTTCATTTAGGAAGTTATGGTCCCGTTTACAGTAAAATGCTTTCAGGCGTGGCTACTGTCAGGATATCCTCCCAAGCTCCACCCTCTTGTCCAAATATGGTCAGTACTGGCTCTGGAAGGACTTCAGATCCCAAATTGATTTGAAAGGAGGTTTTTACACTCTCGATGTGAGGACGAGCTCGTGCATCCACCTCAGATGGGGTGCGTACCAACACTTTTAGCTGAGCGGCTGCAGTGAAGAGTTCAGCTTTAAACAGGGTGTAAATAACATGTTTCAACACTGTTTTACTGTGAAGCTCCTGAAATGTTTTGTGGACTCAAAACATGAACATCATTAGTCCAGAACAGAACAGATCTCAGTCTGCAGAACTTTTATCAACAGAACTCTTTACTGGCCCGACTGACACGTGACTTCTGGGAAATACAACCTAAAAAAAACACAAAAAAACAGAAAGTTATTTCCAAGAATTACCAGAGAATGTGTCAGATTTCCTTTTTAAAGATGATTTTAGATGATTTCAGCATTAAAGCATCCTGCTGATATTCGAGCTTGGGGACGTTGCATTAGGAGAGAGCATTAAGAGCTGTTAAGCTAAACTGCTATTAGTCTCCTCCATGCATGCCCACAATCCTGTGGTGGTGGTCTGGCAGGATTCAGCCGCTGTCAGCACTTCTCCGTCCCGCTGAGTCGCTCGGCTCGGAGGGGCCCGCGGGCCTCTGAGGTCTGGGAAAGAACCAAACAAACCTCCTGACTCCGGCCAGGGGGAGAGCTGCAGATATGTCAAACCACCGGCATAAACAAATCCCACTGACTGGGAGCGATACGGTGACCTGATGTGTTCGTGTTCCTGCAGACGCCGTTCACGCTGACCCTTCGCCTGTGGGACATTTTCATCCTGGAGGGAGACCGGCTCCTCACCGCCATGTCGTACACCATCCTGAAGATACACAAGAGTGAGAGACCAACAGAAACCACACCAACACAAACACATTGTTCTGTCAGGTTTTATCATCCATTCCTTTTGATAATGTTCTGAAATCAAGCGTATCGGATGATTTTCAGCTGTTGTTATTTCTAAAAGTCGTCCAGAGTTTAAAGGTCGAAGAGCAGCTGGACATTATTCACAGTCGAAGCCTTTTTTATGACTTCTTAAAGGGATCATTCAACAAATTAAAGTTAAAGTTCTGTTTGAAAGTTAAATCAGAAGATGTGTTCAACTCTGATGTTCGTACTGTAAATATAAAACTACTGCCAGGTTAGCTTAGATGAACTGTGATTTGTAACTTGTGTGTGCAGAGCGTATGTTGAAGATGTCTCTGGAGGAGCTCAGAGAGTTCCTGCAGGAGCGGATCTCTCAGACGTTCTTCTACAGCGACGACGTGATCATCGAGCAGCTTCAGGCCTCCATGACGGAGCTGAGGAAGATGAAGCTGGACCTTCCTCCTCCAGGTACGCAGCTGCATGCACACAGCTCTGAGAGGCCTCGGGACTGACTCAGATGAGTTTTGTTCTGTTGGTGTCGCTGCTTTGTCTTCTCAACACCCTGTGTGCACCTGCTCTGTTCTCAGGGAAGCCTGAGGAGTTGCCTCGGAAGCCTCTGGGTCAGGAGCTGCCGTTGAGCCCCAGCAGAGGGAAGCCGTCCTCAGCCAGCGGGTTCCCCAGAGCAGGCCTGAGCCTCCACATCATCTCCCACCAGCCTGACTCCATATCCCCGGACCAGAGCCCCTCCAAGGACCCCCGGGATCTGGACACAGTGGATGATGAAGAGGCCCCGCTGCCTTCCCCAGACCCCGTCATCATCCACAGCCAGGCGCCGCTCACGCCCGACGGCTCCCCGCTGATGGGGCCTCCGCCTTACCAGCCCCCAGCAGGTGAGGCGGCAGATCGCTCCTCACCACCAGAGGACGGGACAGAGCTGGAGGATGCAGATCTGGTCTCCACAGACGACTCCTATGTGACCACTCGCTCAGCAGTCATCACCGACCAGTCCCCCTGTAAGGTCCCGCGGACTGTTTCAGCACCCGCAGCCCAGGCGACCTCACCGGTCTCGGGCCTTGCTCAGTCTGAGAGTCTGTCTGCAGCTGAGAGGGCAGAGGACCGGTACCTGGTCCAGCTGCTGGAGCAGGCCTCAGCTCTGACCACCAGCAGGAACCAGAACCAGGACTTGAGTGAAGCCTCAGAGGAAACACAGGCTACAGACACTTCATGAACTGATTCTGTGGCCTCGTCATCTGTGACTGGATGTGACAGTATAATTTATCAGTCAGATTATCAGTGTGAGGCAATAATTGCTTTAAACCGTTTCAGGACGCAGTGTTAATTTTGTTAACTTAAAAAGTTTAGTTAAAGATCCTCCTTTTACATTTTTAAACATGTTTTCATGTGAGGCAGATGGTCCTGAACAACCTGAACAACAGGTTCTGGATCTAATGAACCACACTGGGAACTTACATTTGGCTGTTTTGTTTTTAACCCACTTCTCACAAAATCCCCCAAATGTATAGACGTGAAATACTCCCCAGTGCAAAACTAGTAAAAGTGGTTTCACTTTGCAGAGAAATTACAAATGTGGATAAAAGCGGGATCAGTGCAGAGGAAAGCTTCTCGACACCACGACGTCACACACTGCTTTCACAGCTCGTGCACGAGGCATGTTGTTGCATTTTGATAAATTGTGCTTGTTTCCCATATTTTGAGGGAACCGGCGTGAGACACACCGCGCAGGACTCGACATCACAGCCACACTGTTTCCTGTTTGGCTTCAACAGTCTGAGATACCTGAGAAACCGACGTCCGAGGCATCACCCTTTACAATAAAATCAACCTTGTTTTGTAGTTTTGTAACGTTTCGTCGAACAGAGAACGACATGTTGCTCCGTCAGCCTTTGTAAAATGTTTGCTAGCAGAGTTACAGTTTTATTTTTTGTACTAATGTCTCGATGCCTTATTTGGATCAGCTCCAGTTCTTCTGTGGACGTTGTTGGCGTGAAACGCTGCACAACAACACAGGAAGTGAGGTCGTTTGACACAACATCTGGACAAAAAGACAGAACCTGCAGGTGTTGGACTGAACTCCAAACCTCTGACATGGTGAGCTGGCTCACTGGTATGATTGTACACATTGAAACCTATTGAGCTCATTTTAAGTAAGTGGTTTTTCTAGCTCAGTAATTTATTGTTTTATCCTCTTTGAGACCGACATCACCGAACAGTCGCTCTGTGCTCGTTTCTCCTCAACAACTGGAATATTTGCTGCGTTTCCGTCGAGCTCCTCTGACGGTTTCGTTTTGCAGTCTTGCAGACGACGATCTGGATTTAGACGTGTCAGATTTTGTTAATGTCGTGTGTAGAAATGTACAGTACTGTAGAGCCTGTAGGTAGGAAGAGTTAGAACATTTCTTCAGCCCTGTGCTTAGAAATAGTGAAAGGCTGACATCTTGTGGTCGCTTTAGGTCGAGCATGTCTCTCTCTAGCTGTCGCCCAGAGGAGTCGGAACAGAAATCATCCAGGTGACAAAAACATCAGGTGGGTCTTGTTATCTGACGCCATCGTTCTGAATGATGTGAATATGTTCCGGCTTTTGCAACTCCGGCGGATCTGAACATGTTTTGATTTGTGTGTAGCCGTAGTCCAATCAACATGCAGGTAGTTTCCTCCAGAAGCGTTAATGAGACGAAGCTGTCGTAGTGTGATGACGTTCCGCTCTTCAGGTTCGGAGCGCGTGGAGGGAAAACAAGGTGTTGAATTCTCGGCTACAGATTTGTGGTATATTGAAATGAAGCACCTTTTTGTTTGGAGTTTGCAGAAAGTGATGAAACCCTGAAGCTGAAACAATACAACTTTAATCTTCTTTGGTTTCCTGTGTTTTCATTTGTCTCTTGCAGAAAGTTGATTTTTGATGTCTGAGTTCACAGAAATACAAATGTGAAAAGTCACAATCGGTCCTGATCCTCGAGGCCCCGGACCTGCAGGTTTTAGGTGCATTCCTGCTCCAACACACCGGATTTAAAGGAGCTGCTCATCATCGGGCTCTGCTGAAGGCTGACATTTGATTCAGAGGACGAGGTTACAAAAAAACTAAAATAGGACTTTGAAATGGTGGCTGCAGTCTTGTGGCTAAACCAGCCGGAGAATATAGGAACACTTTGGGGGAATTACAATAAAATAAAAGCTTAAATTTGAGAAATGTGGTTTTATGAGATAGTCTGACACTCAGGGAATAATCAACGTTTATTAATCCAGCTATTAGAAATGGCCACAAACACCTGCTGTGTCTCAGTTCAGGGTCTGCATCCTCTGAAGGACTCGGCCTTTGTGGTCTTTGAAGGCGAGTCCTTCAGAGAGACCTTGTTAACCTCGTCAGTCGTTGTTAAATGTGACGGTTTAACCTTTGGAGCATTTCCTGGTTGCGTCACCAGATGTTTTACCCTTACGTCACCATTTCTGCCGCCCAGGCCCGCGAAAGTGACGATCTACGCCACGCGATGTCGCCATTTTCTCTCTTTCTTTCTTCTTTTTCGGGTGCACAAAGAATCTTGGGATATGTGAGGCCACGAAGGATTGTAGTGGTGCATCCTCCAAAATCAGGGAAAAGAAGGAGCATCTGGAGGAGCCTTCAGACTGGGACAGACTTCCAGCGGCGTTGTGACGTAATTGGCCTTCAAATGCTCCTCTGAAGGATGCAGACCTGAACTGAGATACAGCAACTGTTATAGACGTCTGGAGGTGTCGATTAAAACACTTATGTCCTCACAAACCGGCTGCTGTTTGCTCGACTGCCCCTCAAATATATCCACGTCTGGTCTTCTCCTTAAAATATCCAGTGGTGTCACGTTTACAAATGTTGAAACGTAATAAACAGGTTCTATGAACATGATATTACATGTTTTGTGAAAATGTATAGCAGTAATATATATATAGCCTGTAAGTAATGCGGAAATTAACTTCAAAAATGTTCGTGGTGACCAGACTGGTATGAAAAACGTGTCCGACATTTTTATTCAGTCATTTCTGTCATTAGCTTCCAGGTCATGTGACCCACTGACACTGAGTGAAACCAGGTGGAAGTGACGTCACTGGATTTGAAACAAATGTCTCATGAAATCAAGATTCAAATTTTTCGGTTAAATTAAAATAAAATGCTCAAATAAAATCAAACTTTTATTGTCACATACTATTAAACATGTTACAATATACAGTATAGTGTAAATCAAACAAAACTAGAAAAATTGCATTTCCTGCGAAAATACAGTGTGAATGCTAAATGCTGAAGTGATTTCGGAAATCTGCTGAATGTACTGGAAAATGCATAAAACTATAAGAATTTGCAGAAAAAGCTGAATTTTTCAAAAGCTGAAAAGGCAGTAAAGCTGAAAGGTTATACGCTATAAGAGCTTAAAAATGTGAATATTTTAAAGCTGATCATGAAGCTGACCGTATGAAAAAGCTATAAAGGCAGAAAGATGAATATTTGAAAAAGATGAAAAGGCAGAAAAGGCTGAAAGAGCTTAAAAAGGTGAAAAGTTTCTCTGGCTGCACACGCTGGAGAAGTAGCAGAGCAAAAGATGAAAATGTCCCCATAAGAATGATTGGGAAAACGCCTCCCAAACTCCTGCGATTAAAAAAAAAACTGTGATGGTTATCACCCAAATATCTATATGGTGAATGAGAGGAGACATGGCTGAACGCGCTCATGTCATTTTTATTTCTGTCGAGTGAGAAATTAGGGCAGAAAAGCGAGAGACCAATCAGGTACCGTCTGCTCCTCCAGAAATGTAGGCTCAAATTAACATTGCGGCTTATGGGGCAGCCGCTGGACTTCTTGTCGCTCTCGGGCTTCTAAATCCAAAACTGTAAGTCCTACATCTGAAATAAGACCATCAACTGAAACCCAACAAGATTCCCTACATTTATATCCATATGTTGTCTATGTGAAGTAAAAGATGTGGGATCAAAATTTATTTTGATTTGCTGAAGAGAATTTTTTCTCCACTTTTTCCAGCTGCTCTCCACTCTAGCGATGATGTCACGCACTCTAGCTGACGCAATACACACCCATTATAAAATCAGAAGAGGAGCTAAAAATCCTCAAAACTAAAACTGCAACATTTTCAAAACCGTAAAAGAAACTGAATACAGGTCCAATAGTTCAAGGTCTTTTGACTCGTTTAAAGTTTGAATGGTGTCTCTAGCTCAGGGCATGAGGGACAAGAAGAGGTTTGAAAGTCGATGAGTTTTGAAGATTTTCCCATTTACTTCAATGTTATTTTTCTTTTGAAAAAGCTGAATTTCTGAAAAAGTTGAAAGGTTAAAAAGCTGAAAAGTACAAGGCTGAAAGAGCTTAAAAAGCTGAACATTTTGATGGTTGAATGGTTTCTATAGCTGAATGTACGCCGAAGCAGTAGCAGAATGAAATTTGAAAAACTCCCCATAAGGATGAATGGGAAAAAAATTGCAGAAAAAGCTGAATATTTCCAAAAGTATAAAAGATAGAAAAGAGAAAAAAACAAGCAGTCATGTCCTTAAAAAGCGGAACATTTTGATGGTTGAATGGTTTCTGTAAATTTGTAGGAGAGGAAGCGAGCCGAAAAACATACGGAAGAATAATAATAAATTCCAGAAAAACAATAGTGTGAATGCCTTTAGCAGAAACAGAAATATATAAACACCCTCCAAGTCTCACTGGAGAATAAAGCTCAAAGTTTTTTCAATTTAATGTGATTCCTCTTATGGCCACCGGGCGGCGCTGCGGGGCGGTGAGAACTCCACCTGAGTTTTGGCCGGACTCTGGATCTGATTGGTCCGCGTGCGTAAAGCGCGCGTCATCCTGCTCTTATTTTGGTGACTGGTGTCCCAGCAGGTCAGTCTCGTGCAGCTTTCTGACAGGAAGTTAAACTTTGAGATTATCTTCGAACTGAGACTGAAAGTTTCACTGAATGGGAAACTTTCCATCTGTTCTTCACTGCGCGTAAAGAGACCAGAGCGGAGAAGCCTCCTCATCATGTCCGCCAGTGTCCTGGTGAAAACCCTGGAGGACCTCAGCCTGGACTCGGGCTATGTGGCCGGGGACCCCTGCCCGTCCCTCAGCCTGTCCTCCTCCGGCAGGTCGAGGCAGTCTGTGCCGCACACGAGCACTCCTCCCCGGGGCAGCTGGTGGCAGCAGGCCGGCTCTCTGTACAGCAGGAACGGCAGCTGGGACACGGTGAGCACGCTGCCGGAGGACGCGGCGGAGACCCTGTCCAGGTGCCCCTGCCTGCCCGAGCTGGAGGAGTACCCCTGGAGCGAGCAGGAGCTGCGGGAAGTCGTGCGTCGTGTGGCCGGCTCGGACGCGTCGTTCACCGGGGAGGCTGTCCGCCGGCTGTCCGCTCTGCTCCGGAGGGCGCTGGTGCGGATCTCCCGGGAGGCGCAGCGGCTGAGCGAGCTCCACAGGCGGTGCACGCGCCTGGAGGTGCAAAGCGCGGTGAGGCTCGTGCTGAGCTGGGGTCTGGCCGACAGGTGCGTCTCCTCCGCGGTGAGGGCCGTGTCCCTGCACTGCATGAGCTCCGGGGACACTGCGCGCCAGCGGAGCAAGTCCGCGCGCTGCGGGCTGACTCTGTGCGTGGGCCGCTTCTTCAGGTGGATGGTGGAAACACGCGTGTCGGTGCGCGTGCATGAGTACGCTGCCGTCTGCCTGGCAGCCTGCGTGGAGAGTTTGATGGAGGAGGTGACCGGACGGGCGCTGCAGGCGGCGCGGCTGGCCGGGATGGAGGAGCAGGAGCGCGGCGGCGGGCTCAGCTGCTGCCCGGTGACCGCGGAGCTGCTGGACGGAGCCGTCAACAGCGACGCGGAGCTGTGGGGACTGATGCAGGTGTACGAGCACCTGATGAGTGGCAGGAACGCGAATGGTGAGTTCAGGGACTCACGACTTCTTATTACTTTATATAATTAAATACCTTTGCTACATACAGCTGCTTGTTAAACTGACAGAATGATAATCGATCATGAAGTCATTTATGAAGCACACCTCAGTGTTTCCAGCTTCATGTGGAGTTGAACTCATTTTAATCTGAACATCATTTTGTTTTTAAATGTTTCTCAGATTTTGTCTTCAGATTCTGGGAAACTGCAAAGGTTTGATTTCTTAATTTTATGATATTTTGTTAAATTCTCCAACATTTTAGAAGAAACAGAAACGATTAAACAACTTTAACTGAAATGTCTCCTAACAAAATGCAGATAAAAAACATTCAACCACTTTTTTTTATGATTTTAAAGTTGGATTTCAGATTCATCTTCACACAGGAGGTGTGTGTGTGTGTGTGTGTGTGTGTGTGTGTGTGTGTGTGTGTGTCACATGTTCACCAATGAAAACAATCACGGTCCATCACCCAAAACAACACGTGTGTTTTGAATACACGTGTGTGTTTTCACATGTGAGCTGATCTTGTTCCTGCTCGCTGCTTCTTGCTGTGCAGCAGAACAACTTTACAAACTTGCACTTAAACAATGTTGAAACAGCTCAGAGATCGCAAACTGATTTGTAAAGACATTATTTGCACACTGGACGTGAAGTCGAGCTTCTGAATCTGCAGCCACATGTTTTTATCTCATCTTAACAAGGAGTAAATCTGATCTCAGATCAGTTAGTGTATCTGTGCTGCAGACTGTGATCACAGCAGACGAGCTGATGGAGACATCTGATGTTTAAATCAAGTCTCCAGAAATGTTCTGTGGACCACGACACTTCACCTGACTTTATATCATCAGGAGGAGGAGAGGAGGACTTTATATCATCAGGAGGAGGAGAGGAGGACTTTATATCATCAGGAGGAGGAGAGGAGGACTTTATATCATCAGGAGGAGGAGAGGAGGACTTTATATCATCAGGAGGAGGAGAGGAGGACTTTATATCATCAGGAGGAGGAGAGGAGGACTTTATATTATCAGGAGGAGGAGAGGAGGACTTTATATCATCAGGAGGAGGAGAGGAGGACTTTATATCATCAGGAGGAGGAGAGGAGGACTTTATATCATCAGGAGGAGGAGAGGAGGACTTTATATCATCAGGAGGAGAGGAGGACTTTATATCATCAGGAGGAGGAGAGGAGGACTTATATCATCAGGAGGAGGAGAGGAGGACTTTATATCATCAGGAGGAGGAGAGGAGGACTTTATATCATCAGGAGGAGGAGAGGAGGACTTTATATCATCAGGAGGAGGAGAGGAGGACTTTATATCATCAGGAGGAGGAGAGGAGGACTTTATATCATCAGGAGGAGAGGAGGACTTTATATCATCAGGAAGAGGAGAGGAGGACTTTATATCATCAGGAGGAGGAGAGGAGGACTTTATATCCTCAGGAGGAGGAGAGGAGGACTTATATCCTCAGGGAGGAGAGGAGGACTTTATATCACGAGGAGGAGAGGAGGACTTTATATCATCAGGAGGAGGAGAGGAGGACTTTATATCATCAGGAGGAGAGGAGGACTTTATATCATCAGGAGGAGGAGAGAGACTTTATATCATCAGGAGGAGGAGGAGGAGAGGAAGACTTTATATCATCAGGAGGAGGAGAGGAGGACTTTATATCCTCAGGAGGAGAGGAGGACTTTATATCATCAGGAGGAGGAGAGGAGGACTTTATATCATCAGGAGGAGAGGAGGACTTTATATCATCAGGAGGAGAGGAGGACTTTATATCATCAGGAGGAGAGGAGGACTTTATATCATCAGGAGGAGGAGAGGAGGACTTTATATCATCAGGAGGAGAGGAGGACTTTATATCCTCAGGAGGAGAGGAGGACTTTATATCATCAGGAGGAGAGGAGGACTTTATATCATCAGGAGGAGAGGAGGACTTTATATCATCAGGAGGAGGAGAGGAGGACTTTATATCATCAGGAGGAGGAGAGGAGGACTTTATATCATCAGGAGGAGGAGAGGAGGACTTTATATCATCAGGAGGAGAGGAGGACTTTATATCATCAGGAGGAGGAGAGGAGGACTTTATATCATCAGGAGGAGGAGAGAGGACTTTTATATCAGGAGGAGAGGAGGACTTTATATCATCAGGAGGAGAGGAGGACTTTATATCATCAGGAGGAGGAGAGGAGGACTTTATATCATCAGGAGGAGGAGAGGAGGACTTTATATCATCAGGAGGAGAGGAGGACTTTATATCATCAGGAGGAGGAGAGGAGGACTTTATATCATCAGGAGGAGAGGAGGACTTTATATCATCAGGAGGAGGAGAGGAGGACTTATATCATCAGGAGGAGAGGAGGACTTTATATCATCAGGAAGAGGAGAGGAGGACTTTATATCATCAGGAGGAGGAGAGGAGGACTTTATATCATCAGGAGGAGAGGAGGACTTTATATCATCAGGAGGAGAGGAGGACTTTATATCATCAGGAGGAGGAGAGGAGGACTTTATATCATCAGGAGGAGGAGAGGAGGACTTTATATCATCAGGAGGAGAGGAGGACTTTATATCATCAGGAGGAGGAGAGGAGGACTTTATATCATCAGGAGGAGAGGAGGACTTTATATCATCAGGAGGAGGAGAGGAGGACTTTATATCATCAGGAAGAGGAGAGGAGGACTTTATATCATCAGGAGGAGGAGAGGAGGACTTTATATCATCAGGAGGAGGAGAGGAGGACTTTATATCCTCAGGAGGAGAGGAGGACTTTATATCATCAGGAAGAGGAGAGGAGGACTTTATATCATCAGGAGGAGGAGAGGAGGACTTTATATCATCAGGAGGAGGAGAGGAGGACTTTATATCATCAGGAGGAGGAGAGGAGGACTTTATATCATCAGGAGGAGGTGAGGAGGACTTTATATCATCAGGAGGAGGAGAGGAGGACTTTATATCATCAGGAGGAGAGGAGGACTTTATATCATCAGGAGGAGAGGAGGACTTTATATCATCAGGAGGAGGTGAGGAGGACTTTATATCATCAGGAGGAGGAGAGGAGGACTTTATATCATCAGGAGGAGGAGAGGAGGACTTTATATCATCAGGAGGAGGAGAGGAGGACTTTATATCATCAGGAGGAGGAGAGGAGGACTTTATATCATCAGAAGGAGAGGAGGACTTTATATCATCAGGAGGAGGAGAGGAGGACTTTATATCATCAGGAGGTTGAGTTTACAGTTTTGGGTGAACTGCTCCTTTAAAGCTGGGTGGTATCACAGTTAAATTGCTCAGAGGTTCGTTGAGATGATAATAAAGATAATTAGCAGCAGGAGAAGAAGAAGTTTACCGGCAGTGTGACGGGAAAACCCCCTCAGACAGGAAACAGGCAGTTTGCATAAAAACGGATCCGGAAGCAGAAAATCTTCTCTGATAATCGTCTGCGGTCAGATGCTGCGATAGTGTGTGTGTGTGTGTGTGTGTGTGTGAGTGTGTGTGTGTGTGCGTGTGTGTGTGTGTGTGTGTGTGTGTGTGTGTGTGTGTGTGTGTGTGAGCTCAGTGTCGTGTCCAGTACAGAGAGGTCGTCTCTCTGGTAGACAGCGAGTTTACTGCCTCTTACAGGCCGAGCCGTCAGCCAGTGATAGTTACTGAAGTACAAGCAGGAGACGTGTTGTGTTGTCATCAGTGCTCACTTCAGTTTGTAATTTATTAGGAGACACTTCTGAGTGTGTGTGTCTCTAAAAACCAGAATACATATAAGTGTCAAAAGGGACATGAATAAGAACTAAACATGACGCCCCTCCTCCTGAAAGGCACCGTGTTCCTCTGCCTCCTGCCCCGCTGCATGCTGGGATATGAGCTCCTAACCCGTTTCCCATGAGAGTGAACAGGAAGAAGCGGGTAAAGTAAGTGAGTGAGTGTTGTTAGCCTCTGACCCACAGCAACGACACAAAGGAGCTCTGATTCCAGCTCAGACTGCGAGCCGCGAGGTCCACCGTCGTCTGCTCGGCTACACAAACAGCTGCTGGAGAGGCACAACACAACACAACACAACACAACACAACACAACACACAGGCACAGAGACACGACAGATATTGTTCCACGACGAACAGTTGAGATGATAAAAGTAAATCCCAGCAGTGAAATGTGAGAGAGATCCTGCTGAGAGGATCCAGCAGCACAGCTTGTAACATCATCATCATCCAGAGATCACCACAGTGAGCAGATTTACATCGTCCCTGCGTCCCATCAGGCGTCGGAAAGAAAGGAAACATTTGATGACTTTAACATGTTAAACAGTCTGAACAGTGAACTCATTGTTAGGTTGTTTGTTTCCAGCGAACAGTTCAAAACCTCCAGATGTGAAAGTTACAGTGACATAAAAATGAGAATTGAAGTGTCTGAAAAAGCTGAAACATCAACTGTCCCAGAGTAAATGTTCACGATTTCTGCAGACTGTCGATATGTTCCAACTATAAATTTCTTTCTTTTGTCTGTGATAGTGTTGTGTTCACGGTCGGTGAGGAAACGATCGTGTTTTGCCTCTAAAAACTTGTCGTTGCTGCTGAACTGAGATGGAAATTGTCCAGAGGTTCCCGCAAAAATATCCATCAGTGTCACGATTACAAATGTGGATATGATGCGTTTTTATAGGACGTGTCACCTCTGATGCATTTAAACTCGGTTGTATCAGCAGTTTGCGGAAAACGTTAGCTCAGTCATCAGGATGTATGTAGGTTACATTTCTGTTGATGGAGTGATTGATTGGACCAGTTTGGGAACTTTTGAGGAGTCAACGTGATTATTTCTTATTTTTTTCCCCCAGAATTTAATCGTGATTCTTCTTTTGTTGCTAATTCAAGAGTTACATCAGTTCTAACAGTCCATCCTGATTCTCAGCTCACAGCTTCCTCTGGTTGTCTCAATATAAACATAAATGTCCAGATATATTATAGGAAGATAAAACATTTGCTTCTCCACGGTGGTGAATTCTGCTGCTTTCGTAGCATTAAAAACATCTCGTCTCTCATGTCTGTCAGGGTTAGAGTTATAATAAAGGTTCTGAGGTGGTTATTGTAATGTGAGATTTTCTGTCATCGCACATCTAATAACTTGTTTGTTGGAGGCCAGAACAGTTCTAACACCTTGGGAAAAAAAATAAGGAGTAAAGAGTTTGTGAGGTTTAAAACAGGTCGATGCTGCTGACTGTAGATAACCAGCGCTCACATCCACAGTGTCTGCTCGAGGAGGAAGTGAAGAGAAGCAGCTGGACAAAGTGTCTGATACCGAGTCCGATTACAGAGTCGGAGCAGAGAGAAATCCAAACCTCACATAATGTCATCTCCATGTGGTCTGTGTGTTAAACTATAAAGCAGATCAGGAGCTTTTCAGGCCCGGCTGCAGTGTTTCCTCCAGCTGATCCACCCAGAGATGAAGGGACAGAACCGACCGACCGAGCGAGCGTTCGATGATGAAGCGGCTCTCGTTAAATGATTAATTAGAGGTTGATGACTTTACACGCCTCTGTAATTAAACAGCAGACATGGCGGTGTGTCTCTCAGGAGGCCTGTGGATGTTTTAATGAGACGTGATTGGCTCTGCTCTGCTGGTCGCGGCCCCTCGTCTCCGCTGACCTCTGTAAAGCCTTGTGTCCACGCCGGCTCCAGACGCAGCGCCCGCAGGTTTTAACCAGATTACGCTACTAAAACAAAGTCTTCCCGCCAATTCTGCCTGCGTGTCTGACATGACTGAGAGCTGGATGAAGAGTTTGTTCACGTCAGCGCGACTGGAAGTGCAGAAAAGAAATGTTGAGGTTCAGATCCCGTCGTTGTCTGTGATTGTTGAGCTTTTTGAATCCTGCGTGAGTGTTTTTCTTGTCATGTCCTGATCAGACTGAATGGCTTCTTCGTTTCCCTCCAGTCGGTCTGAAAACACGTCTGCTGGAGGAGGGTTTAGATGTTGGTTCTGACCCGTCAGTGTTGTGATAGATCCGTCCTGTCTGCAGGATTTTCTGTCGACTCAGCAGCTGTGAGGAGCAAATAACCTCAACTTTTTACCTCTGTAATACTTTTCCACTGGTCAAAAGTCCCATTTAACCTGCTGAGATCGGCTTTTGTGTGCAGTGGGAATGTGTAAACTCTGCAGTTACATCCGGGTCAATTGATTCTGCAGTTGATACGAGTTTCAATCACCTCGACTCGGCTTTCATCTAAACACAAGACCTGGACGCGTAAATCCAGGAAGGATGCTGTCTGTTGTTCTCTCTTCTGTTACAGATCTTTACGATGTAAACACAACGTAACGCTTCAGATAAAAGTCACAGACGGGCTTCAGGAAGGGGAAGTTGGGTCGATACGTGATTACACGGATCGATTTTGGTGGAGAAGTGCCTGAAGTTGACTGAACACTGCTCAGCTGTGATCTTGGACCTGATTTTGTGATCGTGTCTTATTAAGCCGATCTGGTGCTCAGACCTTAAGATGGACTTCATTTGAGGTAGTAAAGTCGGTCACTTCTTCCTCTGGATGAGCCTGAGGTGAGAGCTTAGGGAAACAATCCAACAGAACATCGGTTCTGTTCACTGGAGAATATCTCTCATTGGAAACTGGAACACTTTCATGAATCAGCAGCGTTTTTTTTACTCCGAGACGAGACGAGAAACTAAGCTGAGCTCTGCTGCTGCGTTTACGAACAAGATGTCGGTTTAGATCTCGATCAGAACTCTGTTTGCTCTCCTGACCTCCAACACACACACACACACACACACACACACACACACACACACACACACACACACACACACACACACACACCTTTGCTCTCTGTGGTTCTGTTGTCCGAACCGAACACTTGCAGCTTTATACCACGCAGCAGAAAAGAGCTGTTGTTTTCAGGCCCGGTGACTGAGCCTCTGTTTTCATTTGGGACACACACACACACACACACACACACACACACACACACACACACACACACACACACACACTCTGAGGATGAGGTTGCAGACTCGGGGGTTGTTCTGTTTTTATTCAGCCACACGTACACACGAGGAGAGAGTTGAAGGAAATGACTTAATCACTCTGATTCTGGATGTGAACAGGGCAGTGTTAGCTGAGGTGTGTGTGTGTGTGTGTGTGTGTGTGTGTGTGTGTGTGTGTGTGTTGGGGGTCAGGACACAGGTAAGGATTAGAAGGCTGATTTGTGTTGTGGGCTGCAGACTGGTCTCCTGTTGTGTTCCATGAATAGATGCTTGTTCGCTCTGTCTGTAAACACAGCGGCTCAATCTGCACCAATTATCTGCCACACTCGCCTCTTTCTTCCACACAAAACGCCACTTTCAGAGAGCCGAGGTGTGTTTTCCAGGTCAGAGTGATGAATCTGTTCAATCAGCAGTCGGTCCTGTGTTAAACACCAGGAGTGAGGCGGAGGCCGGTCCAGGTCCTCCACAGCAAACTGCAGCCGGTTTGTGTACGAGGAGGTTGGAAGAAGAATGTTGTCCTTTATATTAATGGACTTATTGTGAAGCTTTTTGTTCTGCCAGTGAAGGTGGAAGGATGTCACTTTGTTCGAAGTTGTATTAGTTTTCTCTTCTTCTGTTTGAACCGAGATGAAGACAGAAATCACAACATCAACTGTCTCCATGAAGCTGAAACTTCAAACAAACAAGCTGATTTGAAAAGACGATATTTACGTCCTTTAAGATGAAATCTTCACTGTAGCTGCTGAGCTGAAAGTGTTAGCGTGCACCCCGACTGAATCTTTTGGATTACAAAGCCTCACCCTGACTTTCAATCAGAATGGAGAGAAGAGGTGATGACGGGACTCAGAGTGCAGAAAGAAGCTCACTAACAGAGTCTGGATCGTCCTCTGGAGACCGTGAAGAGGGAAAAATGTGTCCAACAGTCTTTGAGAAACTGGATCAATTTTAAGACCCTGTCTGAAATATTCTTCCTGCACACAAAGTCACATAATTATCCTGTCATCATACCTGTGTCTTTAAAGTGCTCAGTACATCTTTTGTATCATTTCAAAGAACAGAAATGTTCTTTAATTTGGCGATTAAGAAAAATGTTCAAGGAAAGTTTTATCAAGCTGACAAAGAAAAGAGACGGCAGAGATACAAAGCTGCGTCGGTGGTTCTCCACTGAGGTGATGATGATGGTGATGATGATGGTGATGGTGATGATGGTGGTGATGATGATGATGATGGTGATGATGATGATGATGGTGATGATGATGGTGATGGTGTTTCTTCCCACATAATCACGTGACTGGTTGAGCTGGATGTGTTTCTGCTGCAGGAGGCTTCAGTTTCTTTGTCCTCACTGAAGCTGCTTCATTGTGAAGAAGATCAGAGTCGGCAAAACCCTTCAACACAAAGAGCTCATCTGTGTGTGTCTGTGTGTGTGTCTGTGTGTGTGTGTAGGTGAGCTGTCGCTGCCGGCCCATGTCAGCCCGTACACGAAGGTTCCCGAGGACTCTGTGGAGAGCAGGGAGGACGCCTACATCCAGCTGGAGCTGCGGACCCTGGAGCAGGCTCTGCTGGCTACCTGTGTGGGCAGCATCGCCGAGCTCAGTAAGTGTGTGTGTGTCACAGTGTGTGTGTCACAGACGACTCCTGTGTTTTGTGTGTTTTGTGTGTGTGTGTGTGTGTTTGTTTAAACTGTGACCGGCGTCGGGCTCCTGGGACGGGTCGTTAGACGCTGTCAGCTCCCCCTCGTTACGTAACAACATGAGGCTTGTATCCAGGAAACAAAGGGCACCTTCACACCTCGCAGGCCACCGTAGCTCATTATCTGAACGCTCGTTATGGAGAGAAAATAAAAGAGGTGTGTAGCGTCGCTGTTCAGGCTGATTTACAGACGTCTGCTGACAAGTTCATGTGACCAGGAAGCACTTAAACACACCGCGGTCACGACGTTGTTTGTACTTTTCTCCCTCACAGTTACATTTAGATTATTGTTGTTTAATGAAAAGAGATTTTGTGTTCGTGTCTTTACATCTCAGGACATCTGTGAGCTGGGAGCGACTGAACATATCGAAGATATAGAACTTGCTTCCCTCTATGTTTTTAGATCTATCTCTGAACTCTTGTCATATTTTATGAATTACACCTTTAATGACAACAGTATGATTCAGTCCACGATGACATCCAGGTGATGCTGCTCGTCTCCCTGCAGGTGATCTGGTGTCTCGAGCGATGCACCACATGCAGCGTCTGCGCAGCTCCAGCCCCTCCATCAGCCCCGCCCGTTCAGCCAATCAGACGGCAGTATCCTGGGCCCCGGACGCCCTCAGAACGCTCTACTACTTCCTGTCCAGCCCACAGATGGAGTCCATGGAAAATCCAAACCTGGAGCCTCCGACCATGGCGCTGAACAGAGAGAGGTGTGTGTGTGTGTCCGTAAGAGTATTTTATGTAATTTATTATGATTTTATCCAACTGTGAGCATATTTTGGATAAAAGACTAGTCAAGAACAAGTCAAATAAAAAATGTCATTTCCTCCTCCAGGCCGTTCCTGCTCCTCCCTCCTCTCATGGAGTGGATCCGAGTCGCCGTGGTGCACGCTGAACATCGCCACAGCTTATTGGTGGACAGTGATGATGTCAGACAGACGGCCAGGCAGCTCCTCCCAGGATTGGACTGTGAGCCCCGACAGCTGAAGTAAGAGCCAATCAGCACACACGTACCTGTATTTTCTATTTTACTACCAGGACGTGATTTGTGTTGAACCAGTCGGCAGGACATTTAACACGAAAAATACATTTTTTTTTTTTATATTTTGAAAACACATTTTTTCACTCAGTTTGACATAAGGGAACAAAATCATGAGAGTTCTTTCTTTTTTTTTTAAGTTTTAATTTGGTTGCACACACAAAAAAATCTCTTTTATTATGATATTTTTCTGAAAACAACTTTTTTCACTTGGTTCCATAAACGGAAAAAAAAGATTTCAGTTGGTTCTACACACAAAAAAAACTTTTTTAGATACATTTTTCCACACATGAAAAAAAACACGAGAATAATTTTCTCTTTTTTTTCCCACCTGGTTCCACGGATGGACAACAAAACGATGTCACTCAGTTACACACATAGAATTTATTTATTTTTGTTGAATCATTTTTGATTTATTTATTTTTTGAAAACACACCAAAATTATCATGAAATTATTTTTTCTTGGGGAGAAATGTTTTTTTTCACTCGATTCCACATGGAAAATAAAACAAATTTGTTTCTCTTTTTGGGCGTGTAAAAGGAAAAAAAAAAGATATTACTTGGTTCCAATTAAATTTTCTCATGAAATTTAGAGAAAACCTTTTCTTTCCTCCATTTGTTGAGCCGAGGGAAATCTATTTTTCGTGACAGACAAAAATAAATTCTCATGAATTTATTTTTCTGTGGAGAAACATTTTTTCCCACTTGGTACCAAACATGGACAAAAACTATTGTTGTTTCTCTGCCAGGAACTGGAAAAAAGAAAACACTTTTTATTTTACATGTAGAAACTTGGTTCCATTTGTTGAACCGAGTGAAAATAATTCCTTTTCCCCACAGAGAAAAAAAAAATAAAGATAAGAATTTCTTCAGAAGTATTTTTTTCTCCTGTGTTGAACCGAGTGAAATCCTTTTTTTTTTCCTGTTTCTGGAAAAAATGAAAAAAAAAGAAAAAAAAAAGAAATCATGAGCATTTTCTTTTGTGGAACCAAGTTAAAACTTTTTCACTCTGTTCCACAAAAAAAAAACTATAAAAAATAATTTATAAGACTTTTTTTGTATCCGATCCGATTTCCACATGAGAGAGAGAAAAAAACATTTCTGTCGTGAAAAAAATACCTTTTTTCTGTGGGAGGAAATAAGTGAAAAAAAATGTTCATGAGGAAAAAAAAAAGTTTGCTTTTGTAATTCTCATTTTGACCACAAGAGGCTGCACTGGACCATAAAGTCACTGCTGATCAGCTGATGATGTAGAACCGTGGTGATGTGTCCGTCTGTGTCCTGCAGGTCCGAGTGCTGCTTCCAGTCCTTTAAGTGTTTGGATGCTGAAGCTGCTTCGGCCAAGTTCCAGCTGGATCTGGGCTTCAGGATGCTCTCGTGTGGCCGAGCCGACCTGGTCCATCAGGCCACACGGCTTCTGGGAGCTGAGGGGGTGAACACCATGGACGACCAGGTGAGAGCACGCGTAACATCGAGCATGATTAATATGTTTTTATTTTATGTTCTGCTTCTCTATCACCAATCAAAGGCTGTGATTGGTCGGAGGGAAAGTGTCATAAACAGAAACACTTGTACAGTTTTCTCTGGATGTGTGTGTTCCTGCAGGGAATGACTCCTCTGATGTACGCTGCTGCAGCAGGAGATGAAGCTCTGGTTCAGATGCTCATCGAGGCCGGAGCTCACCTGGACCTGCAGGTAAACTCACCTGACGTCCTCTATCCTTTCCAGGTGCTTCGCTGTGATGTAAATGACATGCTGGGTCTCTGTTAACCTCCTGGTGTCAGCAGCAGATGTCTGTGAACACACCGTCTGTTTCCACAACATCACCAGACTCCATTAACAAATCTGGTGATTTTACGAGTTGTTTCATGAGGAGAGACTTTTAACAAACTCTGTGAAACAGCTACAACACATTCTAAATCATTGGATCCTTCTTGTAAGTTCAGCATTAAATCAAAACATGAAGTTGTTTGTTTGTGTGTCTCCCAGTGAGAACTTTACCAGACTCCCTTAATAAATCACTGTATGTGGTGTGTTCAGGTCCCCGGCTGCTCCGTCAGACACCCGTCGGTTCACCCCGGCAGTCGGCGCTGGGCTGCTCTGACGTTCGCTGTGCTGCACAGTCACCTGCCAGTGGCTCAGGTGAGAACACAGATCAGTTTATAGAGATCAGACTTGAAGGAAGCAGCTCTGTTGTGAACGTGTCTCTAACAACGTCGTCTCGTCGTCCTGACAGCTGCTGCTGGAGGCCGGAGCAGATGTGGAGGGTGGAGCTCTGCTGGACGGTCAGGAGAGCTCCGCTGAGACGCCGCTACAGCTCGCTGCTGCTGCAGGTATCCTGTCAGTGAAGGCAGCAGCTTCATCACATATAGAGTCAGCTGATGATGATGATGATGATAGAGGAGCTAATATTGCTCTAGTGATTTCAGCAGACTGCTGAGTGAAACTTCCTGTTTGTCGGCTGATCTGTCTTTTCTACAAAACTAAATATTCCCACACAGCTGAGTAATCCCAAGAGAACAGTAATCTCCTCCTCATCTCTGTCTTACTGTTACTGTCTGTGAACAAAACAACAAAACTCTTGTGTAACTCGTGAATGATCACAACTCTTGAGTTTGGCGATGATTTAACGTGTTATATATTTGTAATATTATATTTACACGCAGGACAACATTCAAGATGAATTTGCATGAACAGATGAACAGGTGGGTTCAGCACATGTTCAGGTACAGATGACGTCTCTCTCTGTTAGGTGACTATGAGATGGTGAGCTTGCTGCTCACGCACGGCGCCGACCCTCTGCTCAGAGTGCATCATGGGAACTCACTGGCGTCGCCGCTGTACGAGGACATGAACTGCTTCAGCTACGCGGCTGCACACGGACACAGGTGAGCTCCTCAGACACCAGAGTTACTGTGAAAGTAAAGATCTCCTGAGAGAAAAGACAACAGATTTTGCAGAGAATTCCCAAAAATGGTCATCAGGATCTGACTTTCCTTTATGTGTGAGTCTCGATAATACACGAGGAGGAACCGTCAGATCATCAGCTGTCCTCTGTTCCTCTGCAGGAACGTCCTGAGGAGGCTGCTGCTGCAGCACCAGCACAGGAAGGAGGACATCCTGTCTCTGGAGGAGATCCTGGCTGAAGGAGTGGAGGAGCAGGAGGAGGAGGATGAAGGCGATCACTCCTCCAGCCCCGTCCCCAGACTGTGTAAGGCCCGGATGAAAGCCCTGCAGCAGGCGGCATACTACAGCGCCGAGCACGGATACCTGGACGTCACCATGGAGCTCAGAGAGATGGGTGAGTCCTGACGTCATTACATGTTTTTGTGCTTTTAATCTGAAATGTAAAGGTACCAGAACATGTTCAGTCAGAGCTGCTGAGCGGCTCTGAAAGTCACTGATGAGGAAAGCAGCAGAACGTTCTGGTTCTGGTCGGTATGGTAACCGTGTGTTCCTCCTGCTGTGTCCAGGTGTTCCCTGGAGGCTGCACATCTGGCTGCAGTGTCTCCACAGAGCCCAGCAGCTGTGCAGAGACAGAGTGGTCGTCTCGCTGCTCTCAGAGTTCAGCTCCATCAGGACGGAGGACTACAGCCCCGAGCTGCTCTCCACAGGAGTACCGCTCATGTTCAGCATGCTGGAGACGAGTAAGGTACAGCTGAAACATCCGGTTCTGTCCGTGTTGAAGTTGTAACCACGATGTTCCTCCAGTCTGAACCTCCTGCTGCTCCTCCTCTGCAGGACTACGTGATAACGAAGCGGCTGGCGTCCGTGTTCGCTCAGTGTTACGGCTGCTCTCCGGTTCCTCCCGTCCCGCCGGTGGACGTGACTCTGTCCACACAGCTAGGTACCTGATCACACCTGATCACACCTGTCCACCAGGTGAGCACCTGCAGGGTTACATGTTCCTCTCTGTCCTCAGATGTTCACTTCCTGAACAACCAGGAGATGTCAGACGTGACGTTCATGGTGGAGGAGCGGCCGTTCTTCGCTCACCGGGTGCTGCTGATGTCGGCGTCTGAACGGTCTGATCACTTTTCTGACTTCATTAACGTAAATCATGACTGTTGTTCACGTCACGTTACATTTCTGAGTCATTCACACTCTAAAGTCGAGCTCAGCAACACTAAACTAAAACTTTCTACATTATTTTTAAACTAGTCAAACTTTATTGTAAAGAACTTTTCTTACACATCAGCTAAAAGTAAAAATAAATAAGTAAATTAATCGATTGAGCAATTACATGTCAACACTTAAATTAAATATTAATCAATTTGAGATTTGTTGATTTAGAGCCCGTCCGAACGGAAATGCTCTTTTGTGTAAACACACGTTTTGCATCGTTTTGGCTGATCGTCCACACGGATCCTGAAAACGTACTTTTTTGAAAACGCAGCCCTCCCGTTCTCGTGTGGACGGTGAATCTGCATACTTTCCAAAACGATGATGCCAACGCCCCGCCCCTCGACCTCTTGCCTCTGACCTCTGAACCCCGTGACATCTCATAACAACAACAATAATGGCGGACTACATGCTCGTGTTCGTGCTGCAGAAGATATTGAGCCTTTCTTGCAACTTACTCTCCTTGTAGTTGAGTGTGAGTCGCAGCAGCAGTTCGACCTCATTAACGGTCCACACAAACGATTCTGGTTTCCGTCCCTCTTCTCCATTTTTGGTGAATGTCAAGCGCCACCTATAGGCTGGAATATGAACTACAGCGTTTTCGGTCGTTTTCAGTGGATCTGTGTGGACGCAAATATTCTTGAAACGATGCCGAGGAAGACGGAGGAAAAAAAGTTTTCGTCCGTGTGGACGAGGCCTTAAAGGTCAAAACTGATGTCGGCTTGTTCAACATGAATGTTTTCTGTGACATTAAGCTTAATATCTTTGAGTCAAAGACATTTGAAGACATCAAAGTTGCACTAAAATGTGAACAAAGAATGGAAATAAAAACATCTAAATTTACAGCTGGTCATGTGACTCTTTTAACTGAATTATATTATCATTATCTTTTCATTCTTTATTTTGTTTTGCATTGTCTGAATATTTGCTTAACCAGATTTCAGACCAAAACGTTTTTATAAATGTAAAAATGTTTTATGAAGAATAATCTGTATTTTAACACGTTATTACACACAGATTATTAAAATGTCACCATTATTCTAATTTTCAAAATAAAAGTCTCTGCTCTGATGCGTCAGGTTTCGATGGATGCTCTGCGACTCTCCTGATGACATCATCCACATCAGTCACATGACCTACGGCACCTTCCAGGTAGGCTTCATTTACCTTCCTGTCCTGTACTGTGACCGTTTGGTTCATCAGCTGACTGATCTGAGGTCTGTGTGTCTGCAGATCATGATGAAGTCTCTGTACTGTGGAGGAACTGAAGGACTGACGCTGTCACACTCTGAAGCCGTGAAGGTAAAACCACTCACCTGTTCACCTGCTCAGTGTTTACATCAGACACACAGATATTAATGAAACTCTCGTTCTCAGTAATAAACTGAAGTTTCTGTAAGAATAAAGTCAAATGTTCCACAATCCTCAGATGTTACTGTCTGCATAAAAAAACACAAAGAATTTTAATATTTCTCTCAAATGTTTTCTTTTTTACCCAATCAGACATTTTTTTGTGTGTCTACGGAAGCCCAGAGGGTCAAATTACATTTTTTTTTCCTTTTTTTTTCTGGTGATCCATTTTCTAAAAATGTTTTTTTACTTGGTTTGGTCTTCACTCGGTTCCAAACATCGAAAACAAAAACTTCTCAAGAATTTTATATGAAAAATATTTTATTCTTCTAAAAAGATTTATTTTGTTTGTCTTCCTCAAATTTCCTTAAAATGTTTTTTTCTCTACTTTGTTTCACACAAAAAACATTGAAGACATTTCTTTCCACACACATAAAAAAAAATCACGGAAATTTTTTATTTCCCACCGAAAGAAAGAAAATCCCTCAGCCATCTCAGAGTTTGTAAAAAAATATCACTACAACTCAGTCAACAACTGTGAGGAGGGAAAAAATGTTTTGTTTCACATTGAAAAAAAAGACTTTTTTTTCTTTTTTTAAGTGGATTTTTTCTTCCTGTTTGGAACCAAGTGAAAAAAAAATCACTCAGTTTCTCTCAAAGAAAAGAATCTTGTGAAATCTTTTTTTTTTTCATTATTTTACTTATTTCAAATAAAAGAAAACATTTTTTTTCTCTCAGTCAAAGAAAGAAGAAAAAAATCGTGTTTTTTTCACACAGTTACACATCAAGAAAACTGAAGAGTGAAACATTTGTTTCATTGTTTCAGAGATGGAAAAACACTGCTTGTTTTTACATCTGTGAAACCAAGTGAAGAAATGTCACCACAGAAAGAAAAAAATAATAAATCTTGTGAATTTTTCTTTCTCACATGGAAACGTCTTCACTTGGTTTCTTAGCTGGAAAACTGAAGAGTCCGTTGTTTTTCTTTGGATCACAAGAAAAAAGAAAACTTTCTCACTTCCCCTCAGGGCTTCTGTACATTTCAGAATATGAACAGACAGTAAAAGGGAAACCTAACGTCACAGACTCGCTGTGATCATTTAAGGACACATGAATATAAAGTGTTTCAGTACCAATGATCAGCTGAGGATCTGACATCAGGCCACACAGTCACTACTGAGAGTCGTCATCTTAATCTGTAAACTGATTTCTTTAGACTTGTTTGTTTTAACCGTGTCGTGTTTGTGCAGCTGCTGCCGGTTGCGTCTTTCTTCCAGCTCAGAGGTCTGCAGAGGAGCTGCGAGAGGAAACTGTCTCAGAGCGTGACGCTGGACAACGCCGTCGACGTCTACCGGACCGCAAAGGTACAACAACAGAACACGTGATGACGAGATGAACAGTGAGAGACTGTAACTGTCACACAGCTGCTGCAGAGCGCTGTGAACATCTCAACCTTCACTCAGCTCAAACTGATGAAGACAAAGGACACGATGTCGACGTTTAAAACCTTCTCATAATTATTTTACCCTATTTAAGACAAACATGGTTATTAGAGTGAGAGCGAAACATTTTTACGTGACTCAGTTTTGATTGAATTCTCTAATTTAATGGTCACGATCAGAAAACAGCAGTCACATAACTATAGTGACCCTTCAGACTCGTAAAGATAAACCCCGTCTGTTTTTCATCTGCAGCGACACGGAGGATCTGAGCTCTGCAGGTTCTGTGAAGGGTTCTTCCTGCAGAACATGGATCTGCTGCTGGACCGAGACGACTTCCACCGCCTGCTGCTGGGAGCTGTCGGCCAGGAGCTGCTCGGCCTGGAGCCGGACGCCCAGGACCAGGATGCACCGGTTCTCCTGAGGGTCCTGGAGGCCGCGCTGACCCACAGACTCTACAGCCTCCACTCGGCCTGTCGAGAGTAGAAAGACTGACGTGGCCTCCAGGACCCGGACCGTTGTGCATACGGTTTCTGAAAAGCAGCCGTTTACTGTTTCTTACGTTTGTCTTCTTTGGGAGAACATTAGAGGAGAAGATAAAACTAAAGTTCAAGTTTTTCATCTTATTTATTAATCTGACATACGCAAACGTTTCTGATCCAGGAGAGCTGATCCGAGTCGTCGTTTGTCACTTTGATTTACAGCGACAGGAAACATTTTCAAACGTTTTCTGTTTCTTTGACTTTTGGTTGAACAAATTAAGCAGCTTATTATTTCTTTATTTGTTGTGTTACTTATAGCAGTGATAGATTATCAATGTGTTTTTGTCAGGACGTCTCTCGTATTTAAAACTCAAACATTACCTCAGGACACTTGTTCTAAAACTTAACAGAAGCCAAACTGAAGCTCTGACTGAAATGTGTGTTTGTTGTATCGTCGTGTTTAACCTGTCAAGATTTAACTTTAACTAAGCCACAGGGGAGAAAGTTTGACGTTCTGATCATGTAGTTTGTCATTGTTTCCATGTCGACTGGATGTATTCTGATAAATGAAGGGCGTGTGGACAGGATTTTTGAAAAAGCACCAACTAAACGCTACGCAAAGAAAAGATCTGTAAAGTAAATCCTCTGCAGCTGCATCAACTCTGAACATATTTTTGTGAATAAACATCTCAGTCAGAAAATGTGCACGCAGCTCCAAAGTCAACAGATTTATTTCCTTTAGCACTGAAGTTGTTCACAGTAACATCACAAGGGAATACATTGCCAGTGGTTATCCTGCTCAGTAGTAGCGCTCCGTGCTCCGAGTCCATTCTGTGTGCTCTGGATTCCCCCAGTAGAAAAAGAGGAAAGCGAACAATGAAAGGTATTGCTTTAATTTTTCTCTCTGATAACCCAACGCCCACCGAGCTGGTGAGCGACCCGATCGCCAGAGAGGTCCCTCTTTGAGAGAATGAGTAAGGAGGATGCATTGCACGGTTACTGTGTGGACACAGTAATCAAAAAGAGGGGCGAGGGAAAGAGGACGGCGAAAGAAAAAGAAAAAGCTTACAAAAGAAATCAGAAGGCAAATTAAAAACAAAAGCACGTAAAGAACATAAATACATAAATAAGTGTGGAGAGAAAAAGGGAGCGGGAGAACAATTCCAACGACGACATGCAAAGAAAAGACGAATGCTGAACATGCAAACAACCGTACGAGGTCAAAGCTATGAGTAGGAATCCCCTTGGTTTTTTAAATAAGCTTGTCAGTAAACTTGGCTTATTTACAGAATGAGTGTTTTGGTGAGATCTGAGTCTTCATACAGACGGAGGGGACGAGGAGCCGACAATTATCAACAAAGGGTTTGTTCCTCTCAAAGAGGCTACGTCTACATTCTTAAATTACGGTAAATCATTTTCCAAACGTATATTACAAGTTTCTCTCGTCGAAAGCCGGGAAAAAGGAACAAAACGCTCACAAACGTCTTCGAGATTTCTGGGTGATCAAATAACTTAAACATGACAAAAATATCCTTAAATAATTTGACGTTAAGAAACATTCTCTACATCTTTCATATAAATAACGGAGAATAAATTAATAACCCAAAAAAGAAATGACAAAATACAATAAAGTACAAAAATATACACAGCAGTTCAATATTGTAAAAAATTATAATGAAAATTAAAAATGCGCTGACGTGATGTAACTGAATCCAAAGAGTCACTTCTCAAAAGTGCAAAAAGGAAAAGGAGACGTTTCATTGATCGGCCTGGTCACAGCAGACGGGCGGATAATTCACCAATAGTGTTCTACAAACTTTACTGAGTGAGTCGCTGGTGAAGGTCAGAGAACATGCTAACATTATTATACAGTATTCAGTTAGTTAGAGCTTATTCAAAAGATGTATTCATTCACTCGACTCTCGTTACCGACTGCAAACCAGTTTAAACTCCAGCAGAAGTTACAGGAGTCATCTGTAAGACACGGCCAGAATCAGAAGGTTGCTCCAAAACTACGGCGAGCAGCAGAACCGCTAACCACTGCTAACTATAGTTAGCTGTAGCAATTAGCTGCCGTTAGCAAGGAGCTCAGTTAGCCGAGGAGCTAAGTGGCCCTACTAGCTGACTGGAGTAATGAAACCGTGTAATTATATTGACAGAAGCATTTGGAAAGTCTAGAAGAGCCGCAACATTCAATAACTCAAATTCTATATAAATTAGCCGGCTCGGTTGGTGGGAATCTCTAGTGCGCACGAATAATGTGACACACGGAAGATCGGGATTGTTTTGTAGCCTGGAAGTTGAACATTTTTGACTTATATGAGAACGAATGAGGCTCCACCTTAAGTACTGAGTCCAGGTTCTAATGTAACATCCTCAGACCGAGCTCACAGGCCTTTCGAGGTATCACGAGACGGGACAAGCAGGGGCTAGTTTTGTTAGCATGCTAACATCTTGCACAACAATATTAGTTAATTTGTTTAAGTTCTGGCCGTATCTTACCAGATGTCAACACAGAGCTAACAGACTACGATGGCGTCCTACATTTTGGGTTCTCCAGCTCTACGTTCCCTCAGAGTTCATCAACAAAACCTTGTGTGTCCAAAAAAATGTATGAAAAAACAGATTTATTTCAGCCTCGTGAGTGAATCGACTCCTTGCGACGATTCCATTGGAATGAATTCATTTCTCCAGGAAAGTGTTTTGAGCTGCTGGTGTGACCAGGCCTGCACGGGAATACAAAACAAAATATGGCAACACAACTCTAAAATGTCACGACTACACTTTTTGTACATACGGAACATTATTTAATCTGTACAACAGAATAGATCATTCATTTATGTAATATCACCTCCACCCCCCCCATCATACTTTTATGGGCAGCCTTCGAACTGCCTGAACCGTTTTACAGAAACGTCACAGAGCGAGCTCGAAAAATCCTGCCGTTCACAAAGAAAGACGACAATAAAAAGAATTACAATCCAGCCAGCGTTCGTCCGTCTGCCCTTCCTCCACCGCTCGTGCTTCCTGTTTGTCAGCGTGTGCAAGTCATTACATCCCGCGAAGAAGTCGTGTTTGTGTAGAGGACTACATACAGTGTGTGTGTTTATGTACATGTGGGAGGAATAGAAGAGAGAAAAGAGTCGAGGGGAAGTGTGTGTAGATTGACAAACATCACTGTCTTAAGGCTTTTTTTTCTTTTTACAACTCTTCTGAGATGCGTCTGTTTGGTCTGGTGGGGAGAGGTGGACTCTACTGATGCGGCCGGAGAGAGGACTGGAAGGGGCGGGGAGGGGGGTGAGGTGAGGCGGGGGAGGGACAGGGACGGGTCCTCTGTCTTTTCTTCAGTTTCGGACTCTCGTGGTGGTGGCGGGCCGCGAGCGGGCCGCTGTCTCGAGGAGCCGCCGAGGTTAATAGTTATTATGGATGATCCCTGGTGGCAGAGACAAGTCAAGCCATCATCACACATGTGAGGAGGACACACACCCACTGAAAGACCCCCGAGGACACAGAGGGACACAAGGTAGGGACAACAAAGCTACATTTGCTACTTATTGTAAAATACTGATCAACTTTTAAACTGAAATAGCCATTCCCAGTATACAGTACAAAAGTTATAGGCAAAAAGTAGATTTCTTTTTTTGTTCTCACTCCTAACTAAAGGGTAAAGTTAGCAGCTCTCCTCTGTCGTTCTCTTGTTTAATGACCTGATAACTGCTTTGCGTCTAGTCATGCACAGCTACCGCTCCTTAAGGTTGTTCCTGTGTCCTGTTGCTGGCGGCCATCTTTGTTTTGTCTTTGCCGGGGGGGCATTTAGAGTCATTGGGCGGGGGCTGGTTGGGCTTGCTGCTGGGGGCATGCTTGGCGGGGGAGCTAGGCGTGGCGGGGGCGCCAGGGGAGTGGGACGCTTGGATGTTCTTCTCGTCTGAAAAAAGCTGTTTAATTACGTCAAAGAAGTTACTCAACGGGCTGCCTACACAGATGGGAAGAAAAGAAAAAACAAAGAGAGAGAGAGAGAGAACAAACAACAGATGAGCAATGAGGTTAACGTGAGGAGAAGAAGAGGAGGAGGAGGAGGTGATGGAGGGATGAGAGGAGGAGTGGAGGCGGAGGAAAGGAGACTCGTCAGCCGGGGGGGGGGAAGGGGAAATGGTTTCAGGGTTGTTGAGGCCAGAGGAGGAGTTGGCACCAAGAGGAGCCAATAAAGTGAAGTAACGTCTCATCTCCAACAGAGAGATCAGTATTTCTGTGGGTGTCAGTGTTGGCTTCAGAGTCTCAGTTTCCTCTGCTGGGTGGAGAGCTAACGGGAGCACTGGAAGACACCACAGACTGCTACAAGTCAAACAAGCTTTTCACTGAGAATTACTTCTAATTTAGTGACTTTATTATCGTCACAAGTACAGAAATAAGCACATTTTACTACAGATGATACTCGTATGAAGTACACTATCACTACTGGATACTCGCACCATCTTTGCTCCGAAGACAGTTCAGTCTGTAAAGAACTACAGTGGCTGTTTGTCATGAAAACTACAACCTGTTGTGATAATTTGGGTCTTTTGATGTTGGGCTGTATGAGGTACTCACGTCTAGTCAGTGTGATACCTGCAGCAGCTGACGTCAGCTCTGTACCGCTCAACTGAACCTGCAGCAACACGCCAACAAAAATACATATATCTGTTTAGGTGTACTCTATGTTTTGAACATGTTTTAGCCTTTTCCACATTTGTGTGTAGGAGTACAGATGTTGTCAGGTTGAGGGTCTGCAGTGCCAGAGGAAAGGGCTGCAAAGATATTCAAAACAAAGCGTACACTTCAACAGATTTATATTTTAGGTGTGCCTTCTTTCAGGTGAGTAAAACACGTCTTGCTGCTGGTTGAGCAGCAGACATCTGTTTCCTGAGAGCTGATGGTCAAACCTCATAGAGCCCAGCATCAGAGGACCCTCAACCATCACTTAACAAATTCACAAAAAATTGAGCAGGAAGAGAATTAACCTTCGATCACTTTATTCTAGGGGTGGTTATTGGCAAGAACCTCACGATACGATACGTATCACGATATCACGATATTGCGATATAAATAAAGATGAAAACACATGTACCTGTATATGTACATCAGATGATATTGATCAGAGGACAAACTGAGTCAAAACTATTTCATTCAAAACAGCCTCTCCATTTTATTATACCCATGAAATTTCCGGGCAGTAATATTCTCTTTGTCCAGCTCGTTGTTCTTGCTATCTCTCTTAACTTTGAAGCCAAAGTGCTTCCAAACGTCAACTTTAAATTGCGGAGGCGTTGTTAACTTGCCATCTATTTTGCAAAGACCTCAGCCACTCTCTCTACTACAGAAATACACCCGCCGCACAGCAGAGTCGCTCTTCGGCGATATATCGATATTTGGAGTTGAAAAATCGATATTGTATTGGGCGGCAAAGTATCGCGATATATTGCCGTATCGTTATTTTTGCCCACCCCTACTTTATTCTGTTGTGATCAGTTTACACTTTATTAATAATGCAGAGATGCGTTCACGTCATCTGTATTTCAGAGTTCATGCTCTCTCTTCTCAGTTTCTCTACACTGATGTTTTCTCTGTATGAACGTCTTCCACAGCGCCCGTTAACTCTCCATCATATCAACATCCATCACAACAACATCCAACATCCACCCGTTAGACAGGTTAAGTGTTTAAAACAGTCGTGAGTGGATTAAAACGTGCGACAGTACAGCACAGTGCACACATTAATACACAATCATCGCCAAGGTTAGTCTTCCAACAGTGTGTCCCTCAGTGATTACACTTCCTGTTTGTTTGGTTGCTGATGAATATTCGTCTGTTGTTGTGATAACTTACCATCGGACCTCGTTAACAGTGACATGTGATCTGTGGTGTCTGATTCTGTGTTCCAGTGATTTCAAATATGGAAAGTTCATGAGGACGACGGGGGACGACCCACTGTCAAGCTTCACCATGCAAAGGGTTACTCAGGTTTAGAGCTTCACACACACACACACACACACACACACACACACACACACACACACACACTCTGAAATATATCCATCTTATTGAGTCATTTCTGTTAATCTGCCTTCAGTGAAATAACAACAGGACAACTAACAACTAAATCAACCTTTTTAATATCATATATTTATTTGTATTCATGTATTTATGTATTGATTACTGTCCTGCTGTGTAAGAGTTCAATCAATTAATTATCTGAACTCTTGACAATCAATTAATTATCTGAACTCTTGACAATCAATTAATTATCTTATTTTCATAAAAACGTCCTTTTTTAAACAAGAATGTAAAACTATTCCAGATTGTTGATCTCCAGTGTGAAAACATGTTGTATTTCTTTGTCCTGTGAAATGATTTTGGTCTTTGAATTTGAAGGAAATTATTCACCACATTCATAAATTCTGTGGGACAAATCAGTTCATTAATAAGGGGTGCCCTGATTGATCAGCCACTGATCGTTATTGGCCGATATTCTAAATAGTTTGTTGGGTGGTCTTTAAAAAGGCTGATCGGAGTCACAGAAGGGTCATTCTGCACCAACTCTCAGTTTTTATTATGCCACTGAGAACTTTGACATTAAAGTAAAGAAATGTCCTTTTGATCGGTGATCAGTATCGGCTGATCTCAGAGCAGCATTAAGATCAATCGATGATCAACATATAGGAGAGTTGCAGCGATCTCCTCTATGAATCAGTCTTCTCAGCACACGGTGGATTTACAGGCTTTTTCTGCTGCTTTTGATTAAATTTACTAAATTCATTAAAGCCAGAGGATCCTATCTTTGACGCAGGAGCTTTTCTCTAGCGCTAACTTTAATGTGCATGTTGTTCTTTTTGTCCTACACCTTGTTGCTGTATGCTGTAATAACCACTGCAGCCTTGAGCGTGTTGAGGCTGCAGTTTTGCAGAATATTCTTAAATAAAACAGTAGAACTACATGTTTTTCACATTTAAATGACTTGTTAAGTTGAACATATGTTTTTGCAGCTCACACTCTCTCTCTCACACGTGTTAGTGCACACAGGGCGTGTTGGTGACAGGCCTCCACAACGTTGCCAGCGTGAGTTAAAAGCCAGAGTTAAGGTGTTTTTGCCGGGAGCTCCCGGTCGCTCTGGGTCTTACCACGCTTGGAGGATTTACTGGGCAAAGAGGCTGAGCGCTGAGAGCCATCTGAGAGCAGAGGACAGTGTCAGAAACACCAACCGTCTCACTGAGGCCCAGTGCTTCTTCATCATCATCATCATCATCAGCAGCAGCTGCACACTGGCTAAAACACTTCACTTCTTCTCAGTACCAGTTTAAAGGATAAATAACTGCAGACACGGTGAATGTTCAGCTCATTTCTGTCTCGCTTAAAATTAAATTGTTGTTTTTGGTTGTTATTTTTTGTGATCATTTGCAGCTGGAGGTGTTACTCTTATGTTTGCTGTGTTTCAGTCAGTTCAAAGTCTCACAAATGTTTATCTCCAGCGGCGCTGCTCAAATCCAGAGAGAACAGCTGGAGTCACATCAGATTCTGATCCGATCCGACAGGACGAGAGCTCAGAGATGATTTTTGAACTTGTGGGATTAAAAAGGTGATTTATCTTCCGGAGGTGACCTCCACTGTCGGTTGGAGCTGGAGGGGATATGGACTTTGCTTCATAAAAGTTACGTTACAGAGAGGAGAAGGACAAAGAAACGGCAGAAATTAAATAATATACATCTAACCTGTCAAAACTGATGGCAACTGAAAGCAACATTTGGGTCGGCTTTGGTCCAGAATCAGTGAATGTTAATGATCATTTTAATCACTGAAATCTGGCCTGTGACCAGGAGACGGGCGTGCTGGACAAAGAAACAGAAGCTTTTTATTTGTTTTTGCTACTTGGCAGCTTTTCTTTGTGTTAATAGCACAAAAGACTCCACAGATATTCAGACAGGAGACTTTGGTAAGCTGAACATTCACTGCACAGACATCTCCCTTTAAAATCCATCTGCTGCTGCATCCACACAAGTACGAGCCAACACTCACTCACTCACACACACACAGACCATCAGGTTCATATGTCTGTGGAGCTGCTAAGTGTTTAGTGAAGTTCATCAAACACATGCAGATTATCTGCTTCTGAGGCGAAGAGATCAGCAAACACAATCACAAACTCTGCGCTTGTTTGCTCGCTCGCTGCGACATACAGTAATAAACAGGAATATTCAGCATGCTTCATTTTAGTGTTTCGGTGGCAAACACACAATTGTGTGCGAATGGCAGCTCACCCAGAACCATCGGCACACAAAGAGTTTGGCGACCCGGCTCGTGTTCAGCCCTGGCCGGTACCGAGCCCAGAGGCCGGTCGGCCCGGCAGTGTGTGCATGGTTCTGGGTGGGCGTTTCATTCAGCATGCGGGTCATTCAGTCCATCAGAGTGAAGCTGTGGATGACAGAAGCAGGTGGCATGGAGAGGCAGGCCAGATAGATAGATAGATGAGAGATAGATAGATCGATAGACTGATTGATTGATTGATTGATTGATAGATGTGGGTTATTGGCACATCTACACGGTGGAGGGTGACTCATTGTGCATACAGTGCCTGATAACAGTTCCCATCTGTGGCAGTGGCTGGGTGGACTGGTCCTACTGGGTCAGTGTGCTGAAGTGACAGTTTGGAGCTTCGATCCAGATAACCAGCGGCTCACAGAACAAAAGTGAACAGTAACAGTTACATCACAAACTCATCGTAATTCAGATGATATCTTATTTTCTCTCAGTCTCTTTTTTCTATATTAAACAATAATTGAAACCCTCAAGAAAAAATATATAAATAAATAAAACGCTGAGAAAATATCAAAGCACATTAGTGTCTCTATAAAACCTAATTCTTGTTGAAGTTTATAAAGAAGTTCGGGGACATTATCGGGGTTTGACATCTTTCATGTGATGTCTGAAATACATTTTATTAATTCTATATTTTTAACCTTTTATTTAGAAATGACTCATTGTTAAATTGAGCTGTACATTAGTTTTTTTAACAATACCTCACAGTGATTGTTAAACTGCAAATCTCCAGCAGTATTCACAAAGATGTTTTATAACTCCGGTACCTTCCCCTTTGCATAATAGTTAACTATAAAATTTAACCTTACGATTGTTTATGAACAGTCATTCATGTCACTAGTACTGTTGGAGCTATTTGGTTACTTGTTTGTTATTGATAATGTTTGATTAGTATAGTTTTATTTTGATTCAATTCATGACATTATTTTCTATTACTAGTAATTTGAGGTAAATATTAATATTTTGTTTAGCTTATTTAGTTTTTGTTTCTGGGTAGCACTGGGCACCAGAGATTATATCGGTATGAATGCAGGTGGAGGACCAGAATGCACCTGGGTGGGCACATGGTTTTTTACCAGCGCAAGAGAGGCACGCAGGAAACAAGACTTGTTTATTTTATTATTTTGCTTGCTTGTTTTTGGGAAAATAAATCATGATGAAGAAAATAAGAGCTTTGACTGGACGTTATGACTTGCCTGCGTACGATTCACCCCCATGGTGCCAAAGTGGTCCTTTTTGATTTTGATAAGTTTTAGTTAAGTTAGTTAGTTATTATCCTTTATTATTTTAACTACCAATATTTTATCACTGTCTTATTCAAGTGTGTCTTTTTTATATCCTACATTGTGTCGATCACTTGTGAGCACTTTGAATTGCATTTGATTTGTTTGAAAGGTACTTAAAGGTAAATAAAGTTTGATTGAATAAGGGAAAGTTCACTTTGTGAAAATCTGTTCTTTAAATTCTGAGTTTATCACTGAGGTCAAAGATGGTTTTAAACTGTTAGACTCTGTTAGATTAAGAGATGTTTTTTGTCCTCATGAGGGGCTCAGAATATCAGAAATCATCTGAATTGAATGCGGTCCAGTAAAATACCATCAATAACGACTGTTTGACCTCAATGATAAAGGATGTAGCTGAATTTATACCTACGTCAGACTTGGAGGCAACACTGGTGGATCTATTGTCCAGTTAATTAAAATGATCTCACTTTACTTTATTAAAGCGAATAAGACTTCAGGGCTGAAAAATACAGAAATGATTTAGCGATTAAGTGTTTTACAGAACATTTGCTGTTTTACTTTTGTTTTGGAGCCAGTGTCTGTCTGAGACCAGAGGTCGCTGCTAATCTATGTAAAACAATCCAAACTATCTGATGTGTGAGGATGGGTTGTAGTTACTCTACTTCACCACCAGAGGGGACCATTATCAAGTAAATAACCACAGACACACCAACAGGAGAACTACAGCGTCACACTAACAAACAGAACTAAGGAGGACGACTGGAGAACACACACTCTTTCTTTTCTTCCATATTTTTATAATCCGTCCATCTATCTATAGGCAGCCCAAAACATCCAATCACATCCAAGAGGACCTCAAAGGTTTGTGTGTTTGTGTTTCACTTCTCACTTCAAGTATGAATATGTTCTGAAATCTTTGTCACTTCTCTGCCTCTTTTCAGTTAAACAACAGCTGAATGCACAAATCTAACAGCTAATCACACGTGTTCAGTTGTAAACATCCGTTTTCCTGATTGATCCGACTGTTGGCCTGTGTGTGTTTCTGCTGAGTCAGACGTCAGATGAGAGCCGAGCGGCCGGCTGTTGAGGATAAATTACAGTTTGACGCACAGCTACTGAGTAATCAGTCCTGTAAATGCACATCTAGAGCTCATTGAATAAGTTTACCATCTACTGTATGTGTGTGTATGTGTGTGTGTGTGTGCTTGTGTGCACGCCATGGTATGTGGCAGGGGCATGCACGTGGAGATGCCGTGTGCTAAAAGCAGTTTGCCGAGCTGAGCTGAGCCGAGCGGGTCCGAGCCAAGGTGGGCCGCAAGTGTGGCTGTGCTGTGAGGATGCCGGGAGGGAAGGAGGGAGGCTGTGAGGACGTGGAGGAGGAGGAGGAGGGCTGGAGGGTGTAGGCGTGGTCAGGGACGGGTGGCGAGGGACTTCACTTACCAGATATCTGCGGCTGGACGCCGGGCTGGTCGTTGGAGCTGAGCAGCTGGGCCTGGATGGTCTCAACCACACGCTTGAAACGTCGGCTGGGACCTGATGAGGAACAAACGGAGCCTCGTTAGGTTTATTACAGGTGACTGAAAGCTGTTTACAGGTAAAGGTTATGTAACACGGCTATAATTAATGATCATGATGAGCTTGAGGGACGCTCGCCACAATAAATCTCTCTGCAACAATTTCATCAATTATTGTAGACTTTTATAACATCCATCCGAGCAGAACGTTACAAACTCAGTCGGCTGAGACTCCAGACGTTTTCTGCTGGATGTTGAACTTTAACAACATTGAAAACAGGGACTGAGTGAGTGCTCGTCTCATTTATTATTGAGGTTAATAAACATCTCATGTCATTGAACTTTGTGTTTACATTGATGTGATTCAGACTCGTGTTGGAAGTGTCACACTGACTGACTCCTGGCTTCTCAGCTCTGATCAGATGTGGATTCAGCACATTTTCTGATGCTCGAAAAGATGCAACATTCATGATGAGGCCGTGTTCAGGGAGGATTCAGGATCCTCGACACTTCTGTGCTTCAACTCACTCGTGATCTACACTGAATTCTGTTCATTTATTTATGTTTTTTACAGACTCCCAACTCATCACGCTGCACGGCTAAAAGGAGGTGGACACCCAAACAATGCGGCCACATGTGATGAGACGACATGGAACCTGGGATTGTGACACCCTGGCTGTTAATCTGCTGCTCTAACAGCCTCCACCCGTCTGTGTTCAGTCCTTCTTCCAGGAGCTCAAGTTGCTGCAGGGATTTCCTTCCATTCAGACACTGTAGTGACACTTTTCCTGCGTCACTGTTTCACACATCACTCTTTAACTTCACCGTGTTCCTTAACATCATGTAGAAAACAAACCTATGAAAACATATTTTAGAGTGTAAATGACCGATGGGTGCAAACATTTTGAGATCAGCTCGGCCAGGAGCCGCACGTGTGCTGTGATGGCTGGAACATAATCCTTTAGGGAAATGTTTACCGTCACTAAAACTGGTTGTTTTTGCAGTTTACAGGCTGAAGTGTCTAACAACATTTCCCAAAGGAGCCCTACAGAAATCGGCCATTTTGTTAAAGAGTAAAATCCTTTTTGTTAACCAGAAACAGCTGCTGTGTCGCCATCGCACATAAACCAGACTCCATTCACAGAAATGGTCATTTTATTACTGTCAAACACGCTTAATTCAAACACAACAGGAAGAAAGTAAATCTGACAAAAAGTCTTCTACTGTTCCAACAATCAATAACTCTAGATCGAACTCAACTCTCCGCAGTAGATATGAAAATATTCTGTTGCTACGCCTGTTTCCCTGCTGATTCTCTGGTGTACTGACGCTTTGTTTTCATCAAACCACAACTGATCACACAACCAAGTTCTATTTTGTTTTGGTTGAATTTGAGTATTTAGTGTATTTTACGTGAATTCATGTTACAGTTTTCAAACAGCCCAAAGTGACATTTTAAGACACAACAGTCCAAAAGTAGAATATATTCATAAAACAGACACAAAGTCATAAAAACAGGAAATGTTTATTAAATGTATGTCTATCAACTCATTGACTGAATGGAACCGAGATCTTAAACATTTTCACCAAACTTCACCAGACTTTTTTTCCTTTAGAGCTGCAGATCAACAGATCAACACTCACTGGTCTGTGATCAAACATGTGTTGCACTGTGTGCCGTTTACCTGACAGCAGGGTGAAGGTGACGGAGTAGATGCCGTTGTCCTTGGTGGCGCTGGTGCTCTCGGTGTAGGTGATGTCCACCTGGAATTTCACCGGTTTCTGGAAAACCGTGGGACCGGCTGTGGACTTGTACTCCGCCCTGAAGCTGGTCTGAGAGATGACGCTGTGGCTCAGACTGGGGATCTGAGAGGAAGCAGACTCTGAGTCAGCAGAAACACAGACAAACAACTTCTGCACCACTAGAGATGGCAGCATGGACGTGAGAGGAAGAGACAGGAGCAGACGGAGACGGTGTGTTGGATGTTTTACATCTGAACACATCACAGTGTTGTGCAGCGTCAGCGTCGAGCTCAACGCTGACGATGAGACGTGAACGGACAGCAGCCTGCTGCACTGGATGCTGCGGTGCACATGGAAACACACAAACCGACTGAACACACACCTAAACACTGAAGTTACAGAACATATTCTCTTATAATTTAAGGAATAGTTCTAGATACTTTTTCTATTGTACTGCAGTGGGTTAGGGTCACTGAAGTTACATAAATAATGCACTGAGCTCGTTCTCATGCCTTAATCTAAACAAACTCCCAGTGTAGGTCTGGAATGGTCGTCATGTAGTTTTGGGAACGATTCATCAGGAAATAAAGAACAATCAATGGATGGATGTTGGAAGCAAAGAGGAGACTCACGGAGAGGAAGGCGTGGACGATGTCTGCCTTTATAGAGCTGAGAGGTTTGTCTCTGATCACAATGAAGATCTGCTCCTCCTTCTCCAGGTTGATGAAGTTACCGAACCACGACTTCTTAGCCAGTCTGAAGGGACGAAGACAGACCGAGATCACGACTGGTTTCAAAACATTAGCTCGACTTGTTCACACCAGTATACGTCTGACAACTTGTTTTATTTGGACAAAAACTGGCAAAACATGGACAGAAGTTGGAGCCATTACTTTTTTTGCATGTTTCTGGATTATACATGGACAATATATTATTATTTTATTATATTCTATTGACACGAGGGAGAAACTGGACAGTAACGGAAAATTATGGATTTTCTGTAGCGTGGTGAGGTGTTCGGCATAACTCACTCTGGAGAAGAGTCTGGAGTTAGACTGGACATGTCCTCCTGGGTGGGAACTGTGGATATTAAAGTTCACAGAGTTACATCGGTGAGATTTGACTTATTCGATATTTCTTACATAAACCTCTGATCAATACTGACTTCCTGCTGTCTTCACGTGCTCATAAAGATGACGCTGTCTGACTTGTTTTTCCACTGAGCATTATTTCCGATTATAAAAACATAACCCGTCTGGTAAAAGAGATTATCTGGTCTCACTGCGGCTCTGTTCAGTTTGTCTGGAGGGACTGTGTGGCTCTATCACAGCAACTACAGGAAAACGACTTAAACCAAACCATAAAAATGGTGAATTTTCCACTTCCTGTAATGAGATAGTTATCTTGTGTGTGACATGGCTGCAGGCGGCTGTTTGTCACGATGAGGCTGCAGCAGGTGAACCGTTAAATACTTCCATTAGGAACACAGAGACGATTCGTTCCCCTGAGCTACAGGACTGCTGCATAAACACTCTCTGCTGAATCAATAAGAGTGAGATAATATCCTAAAGATCTGATCTAAATAAATCATAAACTCCCGCCCACCCTCCCCGCCTCCCGCTCCTCCCCCTCCCCACCTTGCATTTTCCTGCGGTGGAAGCGTGGCGAGCCCAGGAAGCTGTTCTTGATGGAGTTGAGGCGTGTCCTCCAGGGCATGCCTCCAATGGAGGGGCTGGGCGGCGGCGTCGGGCTGGGCGTGCCGGTCGGGCTGTCCTTGGGCGTGTGCACCGGGGTGCCTTTAGGGGTGGGGAGAGGGCTCCCTCTGGGGGAGGGGTGGGGGGTAACCTGCGTGATGGGGACAGATTTGCCGTTGTGGTCAGGGTGGAGGTGGTGGCGACGGCGGGGCGACATAGGAGGCACAGGGGAAAGGGGGATGGAGAGCTTCGGGGGGACGGTGAGGGGTGGGTGGCGTCTCACCCGCGGGCTGTTGGGGATGCAGGGAGCCAGAGACTGGCAGGGCGTGGAGGGCTCAGATTTGGGGGTGGTGGGGGTCTGGGCTGTGTGGGGAAGAGGGTTGGACCTGGTGGTCTGAAGGGGCTTCTCTGACACTTTGGGCTTGGCGGGGAGGGTCTGCGTGCGGGGGTGCATGAGGGGAGACCCCATCTTTGGATGGTAGGAGTTGGGCGTGCGCGGGCCCACCCCGTTAAGGCGGACCTCGGGGGAGTGGGTGGGACTGCAGTTGGGGGACTGACACAGGTCTGGGGACTGGGGCGGGATGAAAAACCGCCGGTGTGGCTGCGATTGGTCATGCATCGTTATACATGACAGCAGAGGCAGCCAATGAGAGAGCGAGGCCAGGGGAGCACCGCGGCCCGATAAAGGTTCATTCCCATTTAAGAAAAAGAAAAAAAAAGCACACCAGGAAATAAAAAAGGAGCGTGGCAGATGGGTTGAGAGGTGGAGCAGGCAGCAAGTGGTGAGAGTGCAAGAAAGAAAGAAAAAAGAACATGCGATTAGCACAGTGATTAGCCAATCAGGAGGCAGCAGTGGAGCATTCATGACGCATTAACAGCAGGATGCACCGAGATCAAAACCGCTCGACCAAAAACTTCATTCAGATTAGTTCTGCTTCAACAGGCTTCACACGCTCCGGTGTGAAACGTTTCATTTCTAAATCACAGTTTTTATTTTTCATGAACAACAAGACTATTATAAAAACAAAATGGTGCGTGCACAGTGTTTTGTGTCACTGTGAGTATTTGAATGACTCATTCATGCAAATTATAGATGTCAAGTCTATTTTCTATAAATATTGTCAGACTAATGTGATTATTCTGGTTTCGATCAAACCAATTCTGTGAACAGCAGCAAAACCCTTCAGTGCTGAATTCACCAACAAATCTTATTTCATGATTTTAACTTTTCAGAATGACAGAATAATCAGCTACACATTGTTCAGATTCTCTTTAAATTACATTTTTCACTGATGATTATAGTCCGAGACCTCGGTGCATCCCTCATTACCAGCAAGTGACCCAGCTTGAAAGCTAACAGGTTTAGCTTCACCCTTCACCTGGGAAAGCAGCCAGAGGTCATGCACAGTGCTGATGCACAATGCTGTGGGATGAATGAGCAGATCACTGATCAGACAGTGTGAAGACTCAGCAGAGCAGACCTGAGGTCAGCTGTCAGTCTCTTCTCATAACAGCGTCAGAAAAGCACATGAGGTGAAACTCACTCTTGTTTCAATTCAGGGGAAAGGTGTGTGACAGTCTGGCACACGTTCTTATTTCTTTAACATAATGGACCTCATGCAAGAACCACTCATACAAACAGATTGTCTTCCTAATGGAACCTACCAACCATCTTTATTTTATTCCATTTGGTACAAACTAAATAGACAAACGGTCACGGTACAGTCAGCGTTCGTCTACTAGAAGATACAACGTGATAACATCGCTGCTTTTTTAGTTTAACAGAATGTGAGTAAATATCACTTTTGACATTATGATGTTTCTGTATTCTGTTGGACAGGTATCTACTGAAGTTAGCATGCCTACCAGCTAACTCAGCTAACTAAAGCTAATGTGCTAGCCATGTTTTCCCCTGATCACCCAGCTCCCAGTCCAAACCGCTGGCTGTACACCTAACTGAGCTAACTAGCTAAAGGGAGCTAGTCAGCAGCAGTTAGTGGGTATTACAGTGATATGCTGCTCTCTTCTTTTTTCTTACATTTTGCACCTTTACGGTGCAAAATATTAACCACAACTTCCCCTGATTTGACCCCACTAGGACAAAATGGCTGCCTTCCAATAGAATATGGATTTTAAACATGTTTGCAAAGTAAACAAACATAGAAATAAATATGATAAATAAATATTATGTTTATATCTCCTCTTTTCTTTGGTTTTATTATCTGCAAAGAACTTTGGACCAACTTTCTTGTGCGTAAATATAAAGTTAATTTTATCTCTTACTGTGACGTGCATCATCATGGTTCGTCATTTTACAGAGAGGGTTGACAACTTACTGTCTTCTTTTATTATTAGTATTCAGCCGTTGCTACTCCGGGTCTTTACATTCTGAACATCCTCTGTTGAACAGGACTTTAATAATTTCTCCTTTCTAGCACTGTGATGACTCAGCATTGGTAGCTGTAGTGATATTTTTCTTAATTTTCAGATTCTTTAACTACTGACTCTGCTTTCATCTGCCGATCAACAGCAGGAGCTCGAGCTCCAACTTTTTACTCTCGAATGACATTTTTGTAAATAAAAACTGCCCACAAATTGAACCAGAACCCTGTGAGTGTGTGAGTGCATTAAAATGAAAACAAGTCCAGTGCACTCTCTTTTTAAACACTTTGAAAACAAACTTTGATGCATTTCAGCACCAGGCTCGGGCTTTCTGACTTCCTGAAAAATGCTTGATACCAAAACACATAGAAGTTTGTTTTGAAGGTCCAACACGATCGTGCTGTTACAGTAAAAGGCACTTCAACAGTTTAAAAGAGAGCAACTTGGAGTTTTCTCGTGATTTGTTTGTCAAAACAAACTCAATATGAGTCTTAAAAGCGGTCCATCATGAACATGCTACATTCATCGAGTTAAACAGAGTGAGTTTGTGCAAGTTTGATGAATATGACTTGTAATAGTTGTCAAGAAAACCTTTAGAAAGAAGTTTAGAAAATGTTCTTGCATGAGACCTGATGACTTTTATTCATTACTCTGGAAACACTTCATAATTCAACAAATGAGCAGATAAGGAGAATGTGCCTCGAGGAATAAAGCAATGACATTCATTATAAAGCAAAATGTCTGCGTGGATTTGCAAGAGAGCGAATGTTTGACGATACGCAGCCTGTGTCCCGGCTGAGGGTTAGCTTAAAAATACCTGGCTTCACTAAAACACAGAGGCTGCAGGTTGATTTGCACCGTTAACCTTTCTGCGTTGTCACTGCGGCAGCACTTTTTGTCATGATGGATTTTGTTTCAACTAATCTGCAGCTGCATGAGAATCCGTTCTGGATGATCATTAAATCACCGGATCTCACGGGGAGTTTGGCGTTTGGTCTCTGATGGATCCGGTCCCACTTCATCTAAAGCTCTGTGACTTACAGTCCAGCTGGACGCTCACCTCGAGGTCATCGACGACCTTAATGAGAATTAAGAATGAGCAGCGGCTTCAGGTTCTCATTTATATTTTAATATAGAGTTGGTGTTGAATGAGTCTGATATAACAAGTCATGGTAATGAAGCCCCTCACTGTGGAGATCTCTTATGTCATCATACAGAAATCAAATGAAAATTCACCCTTTGATTTGTTTTTCATAATGATATATTAGACTGTGGGTGGCGTCAGAAGTTACAGGAGCTGTGTGAGTTTCTACACGTCGCTGCTGTCATGTCAGTTTTCTCTGGACAGCCCAGAACATTCAGCCGGTCCCACACACGACATGATTAATAACACAGTAAAAACAAAAGTGAGAGGGTCTTAACCTGCATTTAACTCCCTCTCTCTACAGTATTAGACCTGTCTATATTATATATTACATTTAAAAGCTATAATAATACAGTCAGTTACCTGTTTAATCGGTCTGCTCTCACTGATGTAAGAGTGGTGGACAAAAAATAATTAACACCTCTCACTGCTTGTCTTATTTTGAGTGTGACACACAGAAAAAATCCAGTATTTCTATTACAGAAGATATTTCTAAACTCATGGTTGTGTCATGCCCAATCTCAGACCTTCTCTCTATCTTAAGAAAACCTAACTAGAACTGTCAACTCTTCAATCTGCACTCATCCTGTCCCTTTAACTTCCTGTTTGCATGACAACGACTGCCTCACAGAAAGACGAGTGTTCAATTTGACCTCCGATGAAGGCAACGTTTAGGATTTGAGATTTGGGAAATAGAACGGTCGACTGAAATATAGATTAATTCACATTTTGATATAAATCCGTGCTCATCAAACTGATTCCATGACTTGTTACTCAGTTTTGGTTCTATGATCTCATTCTGGCTGAGCTGTAACTCACAGGCCTACAATGGAGTCCACGGTGGTGTGTATGAGCTGCTGATGAGAGGCTGAGGTGATGGCGTGGATATCAGTGTGTGAGCGTCACAACGTATCAGCAGCGGCCAGCCACTGAGGTGCATTGTGGGAAACCAATGAGTTCATGGGGAGGACAGAGACTTACCCTGGGACTGCTGAGAGGACTGGTGGACAGACCGGAGGACGCTCCACTGATCGACCGCGATCTACAAAAAAAAACACAAAGGTAAATACACACCCACACACACACACACACACACACACACAACAAACTGCATAATACACTGGTTCAAGAACACCACACAACAACACACATGTAACAGGAACACACAAAATCCCCAAACGTCTTTGTGTAGTTGATTTAGAACCTGGCAGGACTGAACTTTGAGCAGATTAAAGGTTATTTGATCTCAGAGAGAGAAGAAAGTCTCAGACGAGGACAAAGACAGAGGAAACGTATTTTTCTCTGCTGCCTGCAGTTCTCACTCTTATCACTTTGTCCTTCAAACATCCCACTCTGTTCCTCTCTCTTTGTCCTGAACACACTCACTGCAGCACTGACTTCACAAAGTTCTATACTTCATGTACTGAAACCTTCCTGTTGTCTCAGAAACATTCAATGCTCCGGTCCGTTCTCACTCCCAACGGGTCAGTTACGGCAGCGTTGGTCAGCGGCTCAACACTTCAGACTGTGATGAGTTTGTTAGCACGACTTCCCGATGCGTAGCGTTATAACGAGCTCACTGGGAGAAGTTCTGGACCGGTTGGGACATCAGACATTCATCCAGGAGACTGGAGTTCGAGTCCTGTATGTAACCAGACGTCAAAAGTGACTTACTCTTCACTTGTAACGCACATAACGTACGTAACTGAACTCATCTTACTCGTCTTAGCCCAGGCCACTTTTTTGTTGCATTTATTAATTAATTAGCCCAAATTATTTATGGACAAAGTCATTTTGTTGGAGCTCCAACACATCGACTTCGAGCAGCCAACTACTCCAATATTTTGAATCTATTTCTGATCTGCACATAGTTGAGTTGGAGTGAGAAACATGTTCGATGTGAACCGCGAGTACGACTCTGACTTCATAGTTTATTTCCTCTTTTTTGGTTTATGGTTAAAGCAGCTACTATTGACTATTTTCATATTAACAATCTATGAAATGACAATGTGTTGTGTGCCTCTGGTGGTAATAATTCATCACAGAGAATCATCAGTTGAATCTGCGGCTCCTGCTCGCTTTTTAAAAGTGAGTCTCAGCTCAAAATATTGGACCAACAGACTGACGCCGACCACAGAAGGTCTGAAGTGTGAACAGAGCCTGTGGTGATGTGTTTTAGCTCACGGCTCCGAGACGACATTCACTTGTGTGTGTTCAAGAGTCAGAGCTTATTAGGAGAATCTGCCAGACAACAAGGAGAGACTCCCGTTAACATTTACCAACACTCACACATGAGCAACAGCCTGGGTTAGAGTCAGAATCTATAAATAGCTCAGAAATGTCAGCATTATACCACACACACACACACACACACGCTGCAAAATTCATTAGCATCAATTCTCTTTTCTTCTCTTCATGAGCTTTTCCATTTTTCATTTACGAATCATTAACTTTTCATATCTCCGTCCTTCTCGTCCTCTCTTTTGCTCAAATGGCATCGTTCCCTTCTTGATCACACACACACACACACACACACACACACACACACACACACACACACACACACACACACACACACACTGATGTCTTTGAAGACTTGGGGATTTAATTGCCCGTAGAACAATTTGGCTTTGTTGGAAGTGAAAAATGAAAACAGTAAATCATAATTAAATATGCTTGAAGATGCACGCAAATGCACGCACGCACACACACACACACACACACACAACGGATGACATCACTTGCACTAAATTCGCTCTCGTAGTTGTGTCATCATCACATGAGACAACTAAACAAACCCATGAAAATGTTCCGTGCTAATGGTGGCAATTTAGTTCCCTCTACTTTCATTTCCATTTTTTACATCATTGCCTCTTTTCTTCATCTCTCGTTCGTCACAATAACCCATCAGGTTGCAAATGTGTAATTTGTGTTTCTTTGAGAGCATTTTGTGTCTTTGCCTCCTTTTTTCAAAACATCATCATTCAGCTTTTTAGATTTGTTGACATTAAGCAGCAGATTTAAGAGACTAAACCTGTAAAATATCAGCAGGCGACATGCTAAACATTTCAAAAATCACCTTTCAAGCTGATCAGAGCCTCATCACTGCATCGCTGCCTGCTGATATAACAACTGATCTGTTGTGTTGGTGCTGATCAGGCTCATACAAACTGCATCTCCTCTGTTAACTAATATTGGGGACATGTCGAATTCCACGAGCACATGACGCTGCTCCATTAATGACGCTGAGGACACTCTCCACACTGTCGACACTTCACAGAGGAGCTTCTGTTAACATGCAACTCATTAACTGTGACACCCATCCAGTCCAGAATCAGGAAGCTGGTGCCGGCTAGTCTTTGAAATCTGGAAATTAATTCATGGTTCATCGCTGCTGCTGCTGTGTGCTAGAGAGGAGAACGTTTTATGGATCTCCCCAATTAGATGATGAGCGAGATAAAGGACTATTCAGTGGGAGTGAGAGCCTTATTTCCATCTCCTCCGTTTGTGCTCCATCTGCATTCCTGGCAATTAATTTATGCTAATCTCCATCAGGACTGCGAACACATCAACAAACTGTGTTTCCCTGGTGCAAGGTCAACCACACAGGGAGGCAGGAGACGGCACGCATGATGGAAATGACCCGTCCCCACGCTTCACTGGAATAACAGACTGGAACAAATATAAACACACACACACAAACACACACACAGACAGACAGTGAGGAGTGAGATGGGTGGAAAGAGAGAGGGGGAGCGAGCAAAGGAAACAGAAAAGTTGACCTAAAAATTCTCTTCACCCCCCGAGGGCTGAGGAGAACGTCAAAGAGGAGACTGTGCTACTTTTCCGATTTCACAGAGAGGAAAATATTCTTCTGCTTCTCTCACAGCCTGGATACAGTCAGAGTTTGGTACCAGTGCTTCTGTTTCACTGGGTTCAATTTATCTTGATTATGTACGCAAGTAATAATACTGATGCTGATGCTCAAAACATTGTTGGGCAACAAGGTCGTGTTTTATTTATCTGGTAGAAGTGACCTGCAGAGAGCAGCGACCTTCGTTGCATGTCACACTCTCATCTCCCTGTTTCCTGTCTTCTTCTTCACTGTCAATATTCAATAAAGGCAAAAATCCAGTAGTAACCAAACTCAGGACAGATCAGATACGTGTTGTCATCGGATGGAGTGGTTGAATGCACACAGGGTCACATGTCTTATTGCAGCCACAAATGTGCCAGACAGGAGTTTGATTTCTGACACTTCATCTGTGCAGATCTCACTTTTTTTTCTCTTTCCAAGTCCAGTATAAAGGTTTTACTGACACAACCAACTGATCATACACCTCAACCTCACTGTGACGAGGCCGACACTACAGCCAGAGTTCGTGTCAAAGACAGCATCCTGGTCAGTGGCCTACGTTTCAAAGATTAACACTGCAGTTACACCTCTACTGTCACTTCTTAAGGCGCACATCTAATGCAGAAGTATGGAGAGCGAGAAAAGTCTGAGTTGTGTGGCGCGTTGGTTGGTTGGATGGATTGAATTTTCCCCCTGAAGATTATGTTTTGTTTCCAAAGATATTATGTGACTGAATGTAGTTATTTCAGCCCAGAGAATGATCTTTTCCTAAACCAAACCAAGTAGCTTTGTTGCCTAAACCTGACCAAACCTCAACTATTGACAATGCTATTACAGTCCAAATGTCAAATGTGAACAGCTGATCACTAAGGTCACTGACCAAGCTGCTGTATTTGTAGAAATCTGGCGGACTCTTTGGAAGAGGACCTGCTCCCTCTGTAGATTTAAAAGGCAGGTGATTCTTAGTTTCAGGTTTCAGTTTCATTATAAACTAATGAAAACATAAACATCAGTATTATGTTCCGTTTCTGCCAAACAAACCATCTAAATCCTACAAACTGAATCTTTAACACATTTTTTTTGTGTGTGAGTACAAATCAACAAGCTAAAGTTTAAAGAAAAATCTTTTTAGCTGCGAATTGTTTCACTTTCGTCCCCGGCGAGTCTTTCCCGTGTCTGAGCAGGAGACATTTTACATCCTTTGTTGGTATAAAAACACTGACAAGAGTTTTATGGTCATCATTATTCTCTTCTCTTCCTCTCTGGTGTCTCCTAACCAACAACAACACGACCACGACTGCACGACCACACAGGTGATTTACAGAGTCTTCATATTTACGGGGTCATTGTGGGACAAACAGCGACCTGCAACTGAGCAGTAATGAGGTAACACCGTTGTAGAGAGGCGCAAATTAAGTGTCGGCTGAACTGGCAGCATTACAGACCACTGCAGTCAGTTAAGTTTCAGCACTGGACGATCAAAATGAAATATGAATGTGCTCTATAAACTGATTATTTTTCTGTGATAACTTCAATTAAACTGTTTCAAGCAACATTTCACTTTTTTGCATTGAAACAAGTTAAATTATCTGACAGCAGCCAGTTGTTCTGTGTTTCTCTGGATTCCTCGCGGTGCACTGACTGAATGCATTGCTTCTTTTTTAAAAAACAGAATCTGATTTTTATTTCTCTTTTTGTTAGAAAGTTGAAATGTAAGATAGTTTTTTCTACTATTAATATGTGAACAGGTTACTTACACTTAAACAACGTGCTACATTTAAAAGTGAAGGACACTACAAGACACTTAAAGAGCTTCAGCATGCACTGAACATTAATAAAAAGAAAACTGGACAGATGGACGGTCAAAAAGGAAGGAATACAATGGAAGTGACACTACAGACAAACTGAGGAAACACGACGGACGGAGCCGGCCAATACCTTTCTTCCTTGCTGCAGTTAGCGTTTGTGATATCCAAACTTTTACTGAAAACAGATTTGCTAAAAAGGGGGCAGACAGAAATAAAGAGACAGACAGAAAGGCAGTCACATAAGGGGAATCCTAACAAACAGCATGCAGTACTCAAAAAAACAAACAAATAAAACTTATGACAAATTCAGCACTGTAAAATAAAATGAAATCAAATCACCATGAAACACAGAGCAACACAAAAACTCATGCACAGATTAATAAATCAGAAACAAAAAACCAGGAGGAGAAACATTCATGGTTCATGCTCCAGTCAGCGGGACATTCAACACTCCCTCGCTGTAGAGAAGCGATTTCTGTTTCCAATCTCCTGGAACTTGTTTACACGGTGTAATGTTCAAATCTATTATCTCTGAATCATCCATCAGCCAGGAGAGACCTTCACAAATGTAATAACAGACGAGCGGCTGAGCGGGCGCCGTGACAACCAGGAATCAGGTGAGCCGTGCTTAATGAATCTACAAACACTCCGTCAGAGCGCAGAAATAAACCCTGATGCTTCAGTGTTTGAGAAAAGATCTGATGAAGTCTTCACGGCGGTCGACCGATGTGTTTGTTCCAAGGCCGATACCGATAATAATTATTATTAGTAGTAGTTCAGGAGACTGATAACAGATAATTGGAACCAATATGCATCGTCTCAAAGTCAAGAATCACCAGCGATGGATTGTTACCGACTATAATTTACACAAATACTGAACTCAAGTACATTTTGCTCTTTCACTCCACATCATTTATCTCATATCTTTAAATTATTCAGTCCTGGTCAGCTGTTACTGGTGACAGAACAATAATTTAATCTGTAAATAAATTACTTTTTTTCAGTCTATTGTAGAGGATTTGTTTCCCGTAAATCTTTGTCAATCTTCAACCTGAGCAGAAGACGAATTAACCAGAACAAATAAAAACGTCACATCTGATTCGTGCCCTTCTATGTCGATCTTCACTTCATGTGTATTTAGTTCACACACATCACTTCCGACAGCAACACAGCTGAACACTGAAGACATAAAGTTTCCGTCTTATTAACATTCATGTCTCTGTCGGTCGAACACATGGAGCTGAACCTTCAGTCTCTCTCTGTGTTGATTATTTGCTGAAAGGGGAGGAAATCTACAAACACACAAACTGTTGGTGCCGTCTGAGCCTCCGGTCCACATTAAAGTCCGACTGTCATGTGGATTTGAGCTCCACTCGCTCCGCTTGTAAGCCTTCAATTAAACTGATGTGAAATGGCTCCCTCTCACTCTGAAAGCTGCAAATGATGAAGATTATGAAGGATGTCAGAGCAGATTTATTGCTCTGCTGTCGGACTGTTGACCTTTATATGACAGTTAAGTGAATTTAGTCATTTATAAATAGTTGCATTAAAGCCCAATTAGGCAAGTTCGTGTGGGTCAATTAGGTTACATTTTAGGATAAATGTGAACATTTAATTAAAACTAAACACTCCCTCCTGAATCAGCTCCTGTTCATGAGTAACTTCTACACATCGACTTCAAACGGTCATCATTCTGCTGAACGTGGGATCAAAGCAGCTCCTGGAGGAGGAGGGAGTAAATATATATATTCTGGACAGATTTCTGTCTTCTTCCTCGTCTTTCCGTTGCTCCCTGTTGGGGGTCGCCACAGCGGATCATCTGCTCGCTACGCTACACGTAAACTTGTCTGTTTTTTTTATATATATTGCACTTCTTTGGCTTCTTTCCTCAAAGGTTTTAATGACGACCACATGAAAACAGATTCAAGACAAAGATGTTAAAACCTTTCTCGACTTGTATCCAAAGTGACGTCATCCTTTTGCATTTCCATGTTTTAATATTTAATCTTGATCTTTTATTTAGTGTTTACTGCATTGCCTTACATCATTACTTTATGATCAGTCTCTTATTTCACATTGTTTGCTGCCGTACTTTCATCCTTTTGTTTTCACTGTCTGTCAAAGTACTTTGAAAAACTTCTTCTGAAAAACTTCACAAATCTCCCGCTGTTATAAAAATATAAAAGCTCAATGAAAAAGGAGCTGTGTAGTACTGCAGACAGAAAACTGAAGCCTGTTTGTTTCAGATTTTACACATAATGGAAATGTTTTTATTTTGCCCACATACTAATATTTATAGACCCAGAAACACCTCAAACACTAACAGCCTGAAGTTCCTCAACTAGACAGGAGCCCCTCGTGTTTACATCACATCACAGCTGACCGTTTTAGAAACAGAAAGCAGATTTTTGCCCGTTTTTAATTGTGTGTATATTTATGTCGCGGCCTTTATGTCCGAGATAAATTTCCCTCAGGACAAAAAAAGTAATCCTGAACTTTGCATCTCTACACGTCGATCCTCGGACGTCCAAACCTTTCAAAGTCCTCCTGTATGTTCGTGTTTTCCCTACGAACGGCCTCTTCTGGTCGAGTAAATAAAGACTTCATGTAATGTAGTTCTGCTAAACGTATCAGGGAGGTCATGTTTGATGGATGCATGTACTTTGACACTGATGATGGCCTTTTGAGTCCCATCTTGAACAAACAGTACACAATGGTTCACAGTTTACAGGACCATCTTAAGGAAGATGCTCAGATGGCAACAACAAACTTCACCCTGACCAGAACAGTGACAGATGACAACACACTGGCATAAAACAAACGGTGTCTCGCTCAACAGAGAACGCTCCGATGGCTCATCGTGGTGATCCATGAATAACAGACCATTTAATATTTAGGATGACGGAGTTGATGGGAGATAAACTGGCACAAACAGCTGAGCTGACTGGACAATGAAAGGGACTCAGACTGTAAACTAGTTTGAGTAACTGGACTTCAACATTAACTTTAAAAAGGGCAGTTTACCCAGAATTCATACATAATCGGCTGCCCCAGGCTGATGGAAAGTTGTTGATTGTAAAAGATGTTATTTAATTTTTTATGATGAAATCTTCACTGCAGCTGCAAAATTAAAAGTGTGCGACTCGACTGAAGTAGGTACACAAACTGAACTGTGCATGGAAGGTGTAAATAATATCTTTTTCTAATCAGTTTGGGATCTCAGAGCTTCCAGAGACTTGGATTAGGTACTTGCTGTATGTGGTTAGTTTTCCGTTTTAAAACAAGTCTCTAGTTACTTTGGTTGTTTAGGAGAATTTTGCATTGTGTTTTGCTGTGAATCTTCTGCCCAACTTTCCATCAGCATGGAGGGAGGAGGCCTCACTCTCCACTGTGCTTCTTTTGTTTACGCCACAACTTGATTTACATAAATAACAATTCAAATCGTGCAACATCTGTCATGCGAGATGCACAAAAACGACATGTGCTTTTACAGATGCAGAGTAATATTTGTTTGGCCAAGGCTCAGTTCTCAGGTTCATGTCATACCCAGGATAAAAATGATGTTCTCTCATGGAATTGATCCTGAATGTTGAGACACATTTTCAAACATTTAGACTCTTAAAAGACACGATGACTGATATTCTGTCGGTTCATCCCAACAACACAAACATCAACATCACTTTACGCACCAACTTGCCAAATACATGTCAGGTTCACAGCCTCTTGTCCTCTTTGACTGCATGCTCCATGCACACTCAACACACACGACGCACAAACCTGAGAGTCCTGCTCATGCACTTTAACAGTTTTCAACCAGAACTAAGAGCACACTTGCTGCTCTCTGGCAGAGTTTACATCAGGCTTTGTTTGATATGTACCGAACATGTTGAACTGACAGAAAGAGAACGATGCATCATGTATTTAACCTCAGTTCAGTGAAGGTGTGAACAGACGTCACAGTGATGAGAACAAATGAACAAAGGTCGCGCTGCGGACAAACAGACGGCGTGAGTGTGACATAAATTAGAAAAAGGACCAGTCAGATTTACGCTGATGCTCCCTCCTTCCTTCACGTCACTGAACTGAGATTAAATACAATATTTAAACTACAATACTCTGAACAACAGCAGCTCCTCCTCACTGACCCGTGTGTGTCTGACATGTCTGTCCATGCTCATGAACACACATGCAGGTCTCCGTCTCTTACCTCTGACCGTGGGTCGCCATGTCGATGGCTCGTCGCACGGGGACGGGAGATCCTCCCTCCGTGACGCTCAGCACCTCCATGGACTTCCTCTCCGGTCTGCGCTTACCGTGACGGCTCAGCATGGGTGAATCCACACGCTTCCTGGGCGGGTCTGCTGAGCGAGGCCAGGAGTCAAACGCCAACGTAGGGAGAACACAAGGACAGAACTAGTCAGGAAACCAGATCGACGAAAGTCAACAAAATCAGCACTTCCTCTGGCGTGCAATGTTATATCTGATGGTACAGAACTACAGTCTACACACTATACTTTGCTGGCTTCAAGTAGCACACTAGTGCTGCAATGCACGTGTTTAATTTTCTCTATCTGTACTTATTCTGTCTTTGGGCTCCTCGAACATCCGACGTTCCCCTCTGAGGATCAATCAAGGATTATCTGATCTCATCTTGTCTTTACTAAAGAAAAGCTACCTTGTTTTTTCTGTCCTGACATTCATCCAACACATTTTTTCCTATCTGAACTGTTCTCCAAAACGGTGATGTAATGTTTGAATTTGAAGGTGCAAATACATCGGTGTAAAGCCAAACCAACCTCTGTTAGCTCAGAGGCTCGAGGCAGTGTTGACTTGTGTACTTGCTGGAAATGATCCACAGTCCCAGGCTCCCTAAACAAGCCATCTCCTCTCTTTGTTTCTCTAAAACTTCTCTGGTGCAGCATTTGAAGGATGGAGGGCAGACAATAGATGTAAATACCAACACGGCGCTGGTATTCTATTGGCTGAAGAGGAAAGCCATCTGTGATCTGCAGTCTGTCTGCTGTCAGGATCTGCACTTAAAATGAGAACTCCTGACATATTAATATGCTGATGTTTAATGTCAACCAGGGTCACCTTCTCAGTCTGATGCCACGTTTCCTCATAGCGCTGTTTGCATATGTCAAATCGAAATCTAATTGAATTCCAATGGGAACTTTCGTGATTTGTTTGCAAAACTCCTTCTGTCTTTTTTTCCAGTCTTGAATAAACTGGACCTCAGGGTGATGAAAAATGTGTTGGATGGCAGATTTTGGACAGACGGGATGCAGTCTGTGCTGCAGCATAAACAACTTTGCTAACTGATTGATGTTTAGTGATGCTGGATTGATGATGGCTGTCAGCTCATCACCAAATCTCACACAATCATGATCTACCAATAAAAATAACTCTCTGTTCAGCTGGACGGGCATACCGATCTCGTTGCGTGGCGGCAGGTTCTGGTCCTCGTGGCTCGGATACCTCTCCTTACGGTCCAGCAGCAGGAAGTAGATCATCTTCTCCTGGTTCTCCCTGAAGAGAGGAGAGAGCGCCGTCAGCTGAGAGCTCATTGGTTAGGAGCGGGACAGTAAGACGCTCCATCATCACAGACATATTAAATAGAAAAATTCATCAAACTGACAATTTCTCAGCTGTCTCATCTATTTCTCTGGCCATCTCTTTCCTCCCCCTCCCCCCCTCTTTAATCTACTTCCTCTGTGGTTTTATCGTCTCTCTGCTCCCCCCATCCTTCCTCCCCCTGCTCCTCCTCCTCACTCACTCCTCAGACAGCAGGTCTTTGGTCAGTTTTTCCTTGTCTCTGAAGCAGCCCAGAGAGTGCATGCTCTCCAGGACGTCAGGGTCGATCTCCTCGGCTGTAGCCAGCGTCCTGATGGCCACCTTCCTGGGGACGGGCTGCTCTGGCTCCGGCTCGTTCTTTCCAGCTCTGCATCACGACACATGCAAATAACCGAAAGAGCTTAGTGTTTAAGACATGCAAGTGTTTATTGAGGGAAAGAAAAATACATTTAGACCTAACTTGTAAATAGCTTGTGGCTTTTGCCTTTGAAGTTGACCTTTTTGTAAGAACAAATGTTCCCTATGAAATTTTATTCATGTTCAGTTGTAAAAAGCCTCTAATTGAGCACGTTGGGTAGCTCAAACCTGAGGGGAGCCGTGCTCTGCTGCACAAAACTTTCTGATAAGCAAACAAACAAGTATAATCACTGAAAAGGGAAGCAGGAGCACTGACGCATGACGGATATGCGGCACAAACTTTGTTTCGTAAGCTGATGATTTGGGAACAATGTGGCTTCCTCATTAGCTTAGAAGGCAAATGTGTTAGCATCTCATGTGTCGCCTCCAGGTCGACAGGATATATCCCAACAATATGGAATAAACAAATACGTTTTACTAATACGATTTGATGTATTATTATTCTGCATCAGCTGCTTTAATGAGGGCATGCATACCGACAATAAACAGGGAAGAAATAAGTGACAGATGTTTGTACTTACATGTACCACGTGTGCTTCTGGATCTGCTCTAACTGTTACAGAAATTACAAAAGGAAACAAACATTAATGTCTCTTTAATTAGTAATTGAAACAAACGTGATATTATGTTTGAAGGCGTCATGATGTTGGACGCTGGAGCGGGATGTGATCTTTGTTACAGCTACATTTTGAACGAAGACGCCATAAATATCATCTTGTTGCATCAGGAAGTTCTTTTGAAACCTGATGGCCTTCTTACAACCAAAATATTCAGATCCAATAGAAAGAGTACTTTAACTTCTGAAGATGAGCCTGAGTATGGACACACAATATGGATCTTTTCAGCTGATACAGCCTTTCATGGCCCACACTGTTTGGATAACCGATAATGTCACATTTCTGCTCTGAAGCTGTAGTTTATTCACACCTGAGGGTGAGACAGGCTCAGATGTAGAGAGCACAGACGGATGATTTAATGCTACGCAGCTCTAATGAGATTTGTTGTGTCAGAACTTGTAGACTTCCTCCCTCCTCGCTGATCCCTGGCGGAACACATATTTGCGAGCACTTTAACTGTCAGCGCCATTTTGATTCAACTAAACCTTTGATTTGTTTTGTGGGAGGCTGAGAAAGGAGGATTAACCAATTCTTTATATACAATAATTATTTGAACTGTGTGACATTGATTTGTCTGGCGTTAGTTTTAGCTGCAGTTAATGAAAAGAGGTCACAATGTGCTCATAAATAATGATCAGTGAAAGTGTGGCGTCACTGATCATGAGCCTGCACGCTCTGGACAAGCTGCCATGATTGAACTATAACATCAGTCTTTGTCTATGATTCTACTGATTTACTAACAGCAGAGTAATCACAAGTGAAAGCACATTATCTAAAAACATCCTTTGTTATTGCGGTTTCTATTCTAAGCCAAAGAAAAACCTTGGCCTGAGATGAAAAGATTGTATGCAGAGCAGAGTAGCTGCAGGGCCAGTCCTGGTGCAATTCTGCTAAATTTAGCCTGAGCAGTCCCGAAGGCAACAGCCCAGACTGAAAAACTGCAAACTGAGCACGAGTCCACTGATGGAAGATTACAGCCCGCTACGTCCTCTGCAGCCGGGCTGGCCAGTGAGGTGGTTTGAGGTGAAGTGCGACGCTTACCGTGAGCCTCTTGGTGGCGTCCACTTCAATCATACCGCGCAGCAAATTCTGACAGTCTGGAGGGATGAAGTGAGGCATGTGGAAAACTCCCAGCTTCACCTTCTCCAAAAGGTTCCTCAGGTTGTCATCGTCAAAAGGCAGAGCGCCCTGGAGGAAGAGGAGAGGAGGAAACATGTTAGTCGCTTGTTTTTTGACACATTTACATTCAGTATCTGGCTATTTAATGTATATACATCACTCAGTTTGTGGAGATGCAACAAAGAGGCAATAACATGTATTAAAAATGAGCAACTGCTCACAAGACTCCTCTTCAGTCTGTTTATTCCCCCTCAGAGTGCAGTGAACATCTGCTACACACCGAACAGAATCACACACTAAGATCATCCAAGTCTAATTTTTTATCCATTATTTTTAAATCTGTGAACATCAACTTCTTAGATATTCTGGGTCAGAGTGGCCTGTAGCACCTGCAGACCTGAACACCTGGAGGACGCATCAACAACACACCAACATCCTCCTGTCGCCATGTGAGCAGCCCGTCAGGTGTTCAGGTCTGGAAGCAGTTTGAAATCAGTCATCAGAGTCGGTGATGATGAAGCCGTTTGTATCGCAGCCAGCCAGCCGGCTCGGCCTTTACTCTCCAGCTGGGGAGCGCGCTCAGTGACGTGGTGACTGATACCGGTTCCTCCTCATTGAAAAGGAGGCAGGACGCAGCCAGATGGCCGCCGACACTGTGTGTAATCAAAACAACACGGGTGGAGAGATTTATCTTCACATGATGACTCTGTTCTGAGCTCCATCTTAATCAAGAGAGGAACGTGCACAGAGTCCACCAACAAACAGTCATTTAGTCAATACTCACTCGTCACTGTCGCATTATGTTGCTGCTGGAACGAAAAGCCGCTGTTATTTATGTGATGTGCATTTTTGTGTCAGTGTGTGCTTCACAACAACACTTCACACAACCGACTTCACACAATCTATTTAAGAGGAATGTCTAATTTTAAAAAGGGCCAAAATCTTAATGTGAGAACCCTCATTTACTGGAAGACATAATGATCTTTATCATCGTTCTCTGATCCAAAAACCTTAATGACAGAAAATTACTTGTCCACACCAAACACAATAGACTGTTCGTCACAAACAGGTTGCAAATAACGTCACACTACACTAGAGAGCAGCTGCTAATAAACCTACTTTCAATCAAAAAATCAATGAATCGGAAAACAGAAATTGCTGATATTTTACTCTGAACCAAAATGTTGGGTGAACAACAATCTCTAAACCCACTGGCTGTTGTCTATCGACGATTCACTGTCTGGTTAGTAACTTGAGACATGAGAAAGGGAGACGACATCTAACGGCTTTTATCTGCATAAAAATGAAGGAGAAAAAAAAGAAGCTAAAACGGCGTCAGACAGGTAGAGCCAACCTCTTCAGCTCGCCACAAAGACTGTTTACCTGCACGTCACAGACTTAAAGATCATACGCAAATATTATTGTACAAATTACAGAATAAGTGCCACATTTGTCAGATTTTCATAGACAGATGAAAACATTGTGAAAAGCTCGATGATCAAGTAATGTTAGTTGGTGGCAGGGTTTCACGTCTGAGCTTATTTAATATATAATGTGGCTTAAATTTTTTATTGTACGCAAAATGTTTCCAGTGTTTCATCTTTAATGTCATCCAGCTGGTGTAAACACACAGACGGGCTGTATAAGAACAGTCACGATGGTCTATACAGCACGTCATCCACGCTTTACTCACACACCAGTGAAGTTTGAACAAGCAGATGTACAGATGTTATATAACAGAGTCACCTTCAGTATTTATAATAAACGTTCCTGTCACAAAGTGTATTCCGACGTTAACCTTTAATTTCCAGGTCGAGTGATGCTGTCAGGTAGTTTATTTTGTGCTGAACACTTCAGTGACCTTCCTCTCTACCTTGGGTATTCTGCTGGGAACAACAGCTTCACACATAAAGAGTTCATTCAGCATAAATATTTGCCTCAGGAAACAAACTAGCAAATCACTTTTTGCTTCTCTTTCCTCCGCAACGCTGCATCAAACCAGGAGAGTGAGCAGGTTTATCTGTGGCTGCAGATTTTGAATTACAATCCACCTGCAGGGAGGAAGTCTAAAAGAACAGTCAGTATAGTTATATGTCCTGAGTCTATATATATTAATCCAGGATAAACACTGTAGGTTGACCTTTGGTGTCACCACTAAGCCGAAGAAAGTGACCCTCTGTCCAAACGCTTGTATTTTGAGGCTAACTTATTCGGGGGAAAAACGGACAAAAACACAAAGTTAAAGATAGATCTGCATTTTTCTTTTACATAATCCTGTAGAGAAATTCTGATAATGTGACAGTCTTCAAGGAAAGCTTCTTAAGTAGGAGAGTTAACAATGTGAACAGCTTCAGTCACGGTTTCCACAACAGATACGACTAGTTAAAGGCTTTTGTGCAGTGAAGCTACGATAAAGAAAACTCCACTGAGGCTAATGTTAGCTAGATAGTTTTCCTATCCTACCTGGAGCGCCTGCCACAGTTTACACACTATACTGGGTCATTTTCAGAACTCTTTCAGTGATGATGTCATTAAAATAATCAATTCATAACCCCAACGCCTCTTTAGCTTGTGAATTACAGTGTATTAACCATGGCTGCCTGAACATCCATAACTGAAAAGCATGAACACCAATAAGGGCTGCTGGAAACGTAACTATTTAAAATCTCTCATTTCAAACTAAGACACTGCACTAACATTACTTATTCAAGACGACTTGAATATTCTCAACATTACAGAATCATACTCATAGTGTCAAACGTCAGACTAAACGCAGATAACAAGAAAAGTTAAAATCACCATTCACTTCTTTAACAACACTATAGTTCGCTTCCATCCATCATGACAACTGTAACCTGGTCAAGCAGAGCAGTGGGGTGACTCCATTCAAGCCTGAACATGAAGCTAACCTTAGTGGTGACTATGTTCACTGTTAGACCCACTTTATAAAATACTTCTCCTTCTCAAACACAAGTCAGCTTTCTCAAAGTAATGGAGGCCAAACACAGCTACTGTTTCTAGAACTACAACTAAACTGTACTAAGCGGCAAATTAAGCACTTAACTACATTTCAGCGAAGTAACTTATGTGATATAACATAATATAATACAATATAATGCCAAATGAAGCACCAACTGGCCTTTTTTCAGTCTGTAAGTTACTGTTGGCGCCACACAGAGGCAGCAACTGTTTATTTAGCATTTAAGCTAGCTAGCTAGCTAGCGTTGTTGTTGTCGTCGTTTCCTTCATACCTGTCACTTCTGCCTGGTCTTACCTTGTATCTCATCACCGACGGTCTTTTAATGAGCTTTTAACGACCTTGTAACAGGGGCCTGCTGAACCGAGTGTGCCGATTAACAAGCAGTCAAACGGCGGTTGAACACCTGAGCAGCCCCGGTCGTCTGCGGAGCCTCCGCTGTAAGCTAGCAGGTGAGCCCGCACAATCGTGACTCTGTCATCTAGTTCCGGTGCTGAACCCAGAACACCTCCACAAACTGCTTCTCAGGTGTTTGAGTGTCGTGACTGTCCGCTCAGGGAGGCTCTGATCGCTGCTCGCCTCCATTTTTACGTAGCAAAACAGCTTAAAATGACCGTTAGCGTGTTTACTAGAGAGGTCACTGGGGTCAAAGGTCAAGCTGGTGGTGACGTGTGAGAGCGCCCTCTGCTGGATGATAGGAGGAACTACAACCAGCAGCCTGATGCATTCAGACAGTCAGTGTTAATCTTCAGCTCTTTACACTGACTGCTAATGATCTGTCCCTGCTGTACTCACTTTATAAACACATCCTATTATCATCACTGCAACATTCAAATTAAAGTATAATTATCTCAGTTTTTATCATATTTTACTCACATGCCTGCATGAATTATAGTGGTGAGAAGGTCCAACTGCAAACCCACAAATATCAGAGACTCCAGGCTCGTGTTTGTCATCACCATTGATTTAAACTGACTCTATATTTATACTGATGTACTTTTATTATATTACAGTATATAAGCTTGTGACCCCACGTTCAGCCCTGATGGATAACACCACTCATGTTGACCCGACACTCACGGCCGTCAGCTCATCGGCTGCTGTCACTCACCACTAAAAGTGCAAACAGGATGACTCCACAGCTCCACGCATCTGCTTTCCTCCCGTCATACTTCTCCCCCTGTAAAGACAGACAGACAGACAGACAGACAGGTGAGACTCACACATCATCAACTCTAGTAGAAGTGTGTGTGTGCAACATTTATTCTGAGCCGCTGCACCAAACTTAATGTAAAAATTCACCCGTTTATGGAAATTCCTTAAATGTCGGAGCAGCAATTTGTGATGCAGCAGGAGTTACTTTAAGGATGAAGTGTTTGAATTTTTTTCTCTTTTCTGGTATGTTCGGTACATTAGTTCATCATCTGCAGCACCGCTGAGATCTGAGTGTGGACACCAGGGGAACTACTCGTCTACAACATTTACAATTTAAATATCAATTTACTCTCAGATTTACAGAAAAGTGTATTAACCGGTATGCGAAAGTTATACTTGAGTAGAAGTAAAGATATTGTGCTAAAATGAATCAAATATCAAGATTTGTTATTATTTTTCTGTTTATTATTTCAAATCTGATTGCCAATAAAATAAATGACTTTTTAAATGTGTTACTTTGGCTCTCATGCAGCATGAAACCTGCAAAGTAACTAGGAATCAAATAAATGCAGTGAGTAAAAAGTACAATATTTGCCTCCAGATGTAGTCGAGTGGAGGAATAAAGCTGCAGAAAATGGAAATAATTAATGTAGAAGTGCCTTAAAATTGTACTTAACTAGAGTAAATGTATTTGGTGACATTATGTCAGTGTCTTACCAAATAAATAGTAAAATGTTTGTCTAAAATGTGTTTAAAACATTCGACCAAATATAGATTGGATGAACATGCAGAGTCAGGATCTTTATGCGTGAGTGTGTATTTAAAAATACACAACTGTGCACGTTTGTCTGACTGATAAACATCTCTGATGAATTAAAAAATAAATCTACACTAAACAAACAATAAATGAGGAAGTCTTCAGCTGTGTTGTTTGAATTAGATACAGGAAAAGTTTGGTTTCCACTTGAAAACGAGGAAATGTGGAAACAAAATGGACAGAAACTGGCGGACTGCATGAGGAGCAGATGATCTTTAAAGTGTTTAAAGTGTGTGTGAGTTCGGTGGAGGTGGAGGAGGTTGGAGGAGGTGGAGGAGGTCCGGACCAGAGAGGCGAGTGCAGAGTGGAGAGTGGACGGAGCGGTGATGTAAGAGTCATTGTGGAGAGAGCCGGGCGGCCGCAGCTGCTTTTACTGTATGAAAGAGAGCGAGAGCACTTACCCTGATAACCTCTGGGCAGGCGTAGTGAGGAGATCTGTGAGAGAGGAGAAGAGCCAACATTACACAACATTACACAACATCACACAACATTACACATCATCACACACTCACACACTCACACATGTACGATGAGAGGATGAGGCAGCAGGTGAACTTCTCATACGACGCTCTCTGAGGAAACATGAACCAACTTTTATTTCCTGACGTGGCTTTTTTTCTTTCTTTTTTTTTATGGGCTAAGTGATTTTTACATAACATGAAATGGCCTCGATCCAAATCTGAGTGACGGCAGCTCATCCTGTTGGATAACATATGACGGCATCGCACAGTTTCCACCATGTGACACAACTTAAAGGCAAAAAAACAAAAGTGGGACGAGTTTCAGATCGTTGACTTAAAGCCCGGAACTAATTCTGGCTCCAGAAACCACTTTTACTTTACAGCTTCCGCTGAACATTCATAAATACATGTTGTACTGTTTTAATGTTTTTTTTAATATATATATTTTTCCTTCTGGCAGCTGATTGTTGCCTTATTTATCCATAAAGTATTAAAATGACAGTAATGTATGATACTATCACTAGAATTCTGCAATGCATGCTTCTTTCTGCATCTATGTTATTACATTTAATTGAATTTTCCCTAATAAATAGAATAAAATGAGTGAACTTCCAAACAGAATAAGAGAAGTAAGAGTAATAAAAGTAGCTGTAACATGTAAAAGCTGTCATGTACATCACGTCGGTTTCTTTTGATACTTTAAACACATTTTGTGAATAATATAAGTGTCAAACAGGACTTTTATTGGTAATGAGTGTTTCTCTGCTGCAGGACTGTTTGTCTGTTCCACTCAGTCGACTTTCAGACATCTGCTGATATATTGTGTTACAGCACAGAAATGGATTAAAGAAAATGAATTACTGAAATAGCTTAATAGAAAATCTATTAAAATTAGTATTGATTGTTGTGTTGTCAGGTTTACCTAATTAGTCTAAGAGCGAGCAAATCTTATCTTAACAAGGAGACGAAGCGCACAAACCACAGAGCATAAAGTCACAAGTTTTAAGATGCGAATGTGCAGCGAGCAGTTTTACGTCAAGAAAATGTGAAGTGACTGATGAAGCCAGCGGAGAGAAGTTAAAGGGGCTCTATGGAACTATTCTTTAGTATTTTACTTGTATGAATCACTTTTATATTGTTCATATCTCTTGCTTGTCTACACAAGGACGATCTGTTGAAGGAGTCTAACACCGCTGGACTGTAGGTTTCTTTTTGAGGGACTCTGATTTTAATGTTAGTTTGAAAATGGAGTCCGTTAACATAAACTAACGACCGGCTTCCAGCACAACACAGAAATCCCACAGATTCCCTTTAAAGCTGGAGTAATGTTTGATCTATGAACTGAAACAACTAGTTTGGTCCTTGAAGTCAAACAGAAGCAACACTTCAGATGATCGCTGAGTTGTTCTGTTGGCCTGAAGTCTGCAGTCTGACTTCACGGCGGTAATGAAGGCGGAGAATGAGGACTGTGGTTAAAGAGAATCCCGACTGGAGCTTCGGTCGTACAGTTAAAACATGCAGCTGATTCTTCTGCACACACTGAGCAGACTCACAGATCTGTGCTCAACACTCGTCTGCTCGCCCTCTGCCTGGATTCATCACAGCAAATGAAGCAGAGAGCGCGACACTTATAACGGCGCTTCCTCCAAACACGCAGAGTAAACACACTCCATCCTCGGCAGCGTCACACCTCATTATGTTAATGTATGTAAAGCCAGTCGATGTGAACTATTCAAACACGCTGCTGTCAGAATATCAGAAGATGCTAACTGAGAGCTCATTACAGCAGAGCCAGCGCTCATCCCTGCTGCTGCAGGCGACGTGTCCGAAAGTGACATTTAATAAATTCCATTAACGTCACATGAAGAGTCATCTGACTGGTTACTCAACGCCAGATATTTACAGGATCCATCAGAGGCTCTTCATAAACACTGTGTGCATCAGAGCCATGTGTCAGATGGACACAGCGGCGCTCTGACGTACTGTGGAGCTCTCAGGACGTCTCTGCACGTGGAGATGTTGGTTTTCAGGTCTTGCATTTAGCTGAAACTGGGCTTAACGTGATCCTGACGAGGGCAGGATGAGCCCAGGATCAGTGCACACAGATCCAACAGACAGATAACTGAACACGGGCAGCAGCGTCTGTGTTGTCTGAATCATAATAAAGACGGATGAGTAACTGTAAGCAGAACATTTGGCTCAGTCACTCCTTCTCTTCTCTCTTCCTGTGTGCAGCTCTGAGGAGCTGGAGGACTCGTCTTCAGCTCTTCCACATCACCGACTCCATACAACACTTGTTGGCCCGCGGTGAGCTGTGGTGAGCGGGACACATCGGCCCGGCACGAATCCTGCAGAGCTTTGTAAAGACTGAGAGACAAACAACCAGGAGCCACTGAAAGGATTTCTTTCAGAGCATCAGTGTCTTTACACAGCAGCTCACTAAAGGTCCGGACTTCTACAGCTCCACTAATGAACCGTTTCATTAACAACAGATTAAATGTTGAAGGTGAGAGGTTGTTTTTACCAGGAAATCCACAGTGAATTCTGACCAAATCACCCGAGCTTAGCCTCTAATTTAAGCACATCTGGACCGACTGTACACGCAGGAAGTTAGCATCAACGATAAAAAAGATTATTATTTTGCTCATTAAGTTGGTTTGTGATATATTTTAACATATTCATATTTTAGTAATCCTATGCAGACCTTTAGTCATGAATATAGCAATAATTGTTTCTGTTAATGTCTGAGATTCTTTCAGATTATTATATTTTAAAGTCTTCTGTATGTCGTAAACAAACATTAATGTTGGCAGCTGATGTACTTTTCCTCTTTGTCTGCCCAGTTAATGTTTAATATATCTTTAACAACGTATTTGACAACACTGGCCTCACACCTGAAATCAGCTTCTCTCTCGAGATGTTCGTCCGTATTTATGGACACAAAAACTGTGGAAAGGTGGCGCAAATATCTGACTTCTAATTCATCAGGTGGACACAAACACAACCTTTAATGGATTATAATGTCGCTCTTTTCTTTATTCCCTTAAGATTCTTTCAGAACAGTTGCAGACACACAGAATCTGTTGTTCTTGTAATGATCCAACTCAATAAACCTCGTTCTCTGTAGCAATGAGAGAATCCTGTTCAGGAAGCCGAACGCTGTTAATAATAATAATGCATAATAATAATAATGAGGATTTACTCAACAAGACATGATTTATCCAGAGTAACGAGTGTTGCTTCATCTGAATAACACGGCGCAGAGAGAAAGACTTTGTGTCATCACTTTTCTTCAGGACTTTATTATCCAGACATGAACTGTCTGAACAGCTTCTCAGCTTTGTCATCACAAAGACACGATGAATAAGGGATAAAAAAGAAAATCAAACCAGGTTGAAAGAGGACACGGTCACTCACCCACAGCTGGTCTCCAGCAGACTGTCCCCGACCTGCAGAGACGCCATGCCGAAGTCTGCTATCCTGATGTTGTTCTTCTCGTCTAACAACAAGTTCTCCGGCTTCAAATCTCTGTGGCTGCAGGACGACAGGACAGGAAACAGAAGAGAGAGACCGGCATCATGATCTGAGGTTAGAACTGATGAAACAACGACCGTCTTTAAACCCCGAGTTCTCAGATGACAGATTACTTCACACTTCTAGATAACGAGCCTCACTTGTGTCCCATCCACTGTCACCGAGGCGATCTGTTTCTGTACTTTAGTTTCTGTCTGAACCTTGGGACCGTTTCACTTTAGCTTTGACTTCCATAAAACATAATAAGTGAATCCAGCAGCTCCTGACATCTGTGGGCACTTTGCTTTTATGGCTCGACCTCTGGAGGGAGTGTGGGCGAAACAATTAGTCTTGAAAGACTTCAGACATCGAGTATTTTCTCTGTGGTTAATACTTCCTTATTGCAGTTCAACTATCAAGAAAGGAGGTCCGAGTCAGAATCAGAACTACCCTTTTACTCATGATGATTGAGGGAAACGAAACCAGTAGATAAGAGCTCGACTTCAGTCGCGTGTTTCTTTGGTTGATCCGGGAAACTCGGCACAGAATAAATCTGGTTTTCAAAGCTAAACACTTGATGTCTAATGCCGAGAGTCAGGCGGAGCGTCTTTGATGTGCGGTTGCTCTTAGATACACAGTGTTAAAGCCGTGTGGAGGAACTAAAGGTGCTCCCGGAGATGAAAAGAGATGAAGAGGAGCTGGACGATCTGAAGTCGCCCCCGGCAACAGCTGATGAGGAGAGGAGAGGCTGAGGAGGATCAGGAGCCAACCTGTTGTTCAGTCATCTCAACTCCCTGCTGCCTTGAAGTGAGGAATATTTTGATCATTTCTCTTTATACTGAATTAGTTTAAACAAATATAAGTTGATGGAAACACAGCATCTCACTGTATTCTCTCCCTGTGTGTCTGATTAAACAGTGCTGCAGATTTTAATACCTGCGTTCCCACAAATTGGATTTCAGATGCAGCTTCCTGTGTTGCAGCGGTCGTCGCTCAGCAGCCATAAATCACGAGCAGCAGCTATTTGTGTAAATTTGCATCCCCACGCCCATAATTCAGACGGGAACACACTGAAATACATATTTTATGAGCCTGCACATTTTCAGTTGTGACGACTTCTTTCCATTTTACCTGCACACAAAAAAAAAGACTGTTAAATGTCCAACAGAACCTCCCAAACCTCAAGTGTAAAGGTAACACACCATATAGAGTGGCTGTGGCAGAAGTCCAGGGCGGAGATGATCTGTCTGAAGAACTTTCTGGCCTCTTTAGGTGTTAACCGGCCCTTCTTCACCAGGTAGTCGAACAGCTCTCCTCCGGACACGTGCTCTAGCACCAGATACCTGCACAGGAAGAGAGAGAGAGGTCAGAAATCTTTACGTCGACCAGCATGAGCAGCAACACGCACTAAAGCTCTGGAGAAAGTGTCCTGAAATGAACACAGACTTCAGGTACGTCTCACCTGTGAGTCCACACAGACAGTAAACATCCTCAAAGCCTCTGTTTAATTTGTCCTCACACTGAGAGAGGCATTAATGAAATAATTGAGTCGTTCGTTGCAGAGTATTTGCCTCTGACGTGTTGAAGTCACCTCAGTACACCGATGCAGAATGTAAATCCTTGAGAAAATCCCCGACCCGTGTTGGTTTGTGTGCTCGTGGTTTATAATGTTTTATCTCTCTCCTCCGTTCATTCGTCTGGGAGACATCTCTGATCCTCGGCCTCCTCCTGCAGCCCGCCGTCCCCACGGACTGATTTATTAGCAGATTAAGGGATCTGCTCAAGCGTTTCCCCGTCGGCGCTATTTAAATTAGAAACGCGTTCGCTTGTGATTTGTGAGTGTGAAATCTTTCTCCCGCAAACTGTTTGCATCCACGATGACCATCCGTCGCTGTCCTCGCAACATTAAGAAAACAAATCCCCGCTCCGTTCCACGGCGGAGCGTTTATCAATTATTGAACAGCGCATTAAGTCGTGCCACTGGAGCACGGCCGCCACATGCAGTAGATTAATGTATACAACAGAACAGGGATATACATTAAGGCTGCACAGTCAGAGGGGGCGGGGGGGTTAAAGTGAGGGGAGCCAATAAAATATTGAACACTTCAATAAAATCCAGAGCTCGAACTGCTGCGTGCAGCGAGAGTGATGGAGAGACCCGCCGACAGCAGAGCGTCATTCAGAGGTCGGCTCTAATCTTCAGATCTGATCAATGTTGTTTTCCTGGAGACTGAAATCTGAATTCTTCTCATATTCAGTCAAAAGAAAATACAGTTTGTGACGTCTCTCGTGTTTTAATACATTTGTGGAAACAGCCTGAAGCTTCCAGCAGGTCGGATCGACTGAACAGACCAGAAACGTTGATACGAGACACATCGTGTTAGTACCCAGCATGCATCAGCTACTTCACAACACAGTTCACTCTGACTACTGGAGTTAGCTTAGCTTGCTAGCATTAAAGTGAAACTCTCGCCGAAATGCAATTTGAGTCAAACTTTCGCGTTCGAGGCGCGCTAAAAGAAGCACTTTTAAGATTTACCGTATTTTTGTTTTCGGGCGCTACAGGCACTTTTAAGATAGCATCAAAATCGCTATTTTTAAAACACTAAGAAGCCTCGACACAACATGACTGTCCTCCAGGTTACGTCACATTCTGAGATCGACACTTCTCCACTGGCAGGACGGCGGCGAGCGGAACAAGCTACTGCTAACGTGAGTTGTTCAAAAAGCTTCTTTTTAGTAACTCTGTGTACACAAACAATGTTCTCAATGCTCGTGTTCATGTGTAGAGACCCTGGTGATACTACCAGCAAAGTTTCATGTTGTGTCGAGACTTCTTACTGTTTTAAACAGAGAGATTTTGATGCTATCGTAAAAGTGCCCGTAGCACTCCCATTGAAAATGAGTTTGACCCGAAAATGAAAATACGGTTAATCTTAAAAGTGCCTCTTTCATCGTGATTATGCTTTTACATGAAGGTTTGACTCATATACAATCACAAAAAAAAGTCTAGGTTGCATTTTGGCGAGAGTTTCACTTTAACACTGAGTAGATGCTCTCTTTGTATTTTTCTGTAAACTTTTGACTTTCCTTCATCTGAACACAAATATCTGAACGTTCTCCTCCTCACATTTCCAAAACAGACTCGTTACTTTAGTTTAAATTATTCTAGGTGTCTTGTGAATCATTTAAAACACATTCTCTGCCTGATATATTTTGTGTGTTTGAACGCTGATCACAGCCTGGAGGTTTGGCAGAGTTTGTATATAACTGCAGCTGTCCTGTAACATATTTCCTTTCCTCATATTTCTCTCTACAGAGAATTAAATCTGTTTGAGACCGACAGCAATTAAAAATAAATAAACTTGTGTGTTGAATGTTAAATTAAGGGCGTGATGATGCAGCAGCCCTCGTCTCCTAAATGTGTTTATCTATCATAATCTTTTCTTTCAAATTGAAGAGGAAGTTGTTTTAATTATTGTATCCGTCAGCTGGCAGCACTTGATTAATGTCAGGGCAAGATTATGGTCTGTATTAAGAAAAGTCAGTAATGAAAAGAGTTTTAATTATCGTTTCACTTGAATCTCTGACTGACCTTAACTCAAGTGCTTCTAATGCCAAAACTGAAGCAGTATTAATATTAATAAATCCAGATATCTACATGTCAGAATGTTTTTACTTCCTGATATCAGCATTAGCACACCGACACTAACAATCTATCATACAAACACATGATTATCAGGTCGGGTCGGACAGATATACTTACAGGTATTTCTTATTTTCGTAGACGTCATGCAGCTTTAAAACGTGGGGATGCTCTATGAGTTTCAGGATGGCTATCTCCCGCTCCACCTGGAGAGAAACACAGAAAAAAAGAAAATGAGTTTCAGCACCGAGACACAAAAGAGTTCATCTTGATTTACAGCCAACGCGACACACACAGTCTGAAGTTCAGTCGACCGCGTCTACGTAGAAAACCTGAAGGTCTGTGTTTCAAAGAGAGCAGCAGACCAACAACATCATCACTTTCCTTTCATGTGATTTGTTGACAAGAAGGAAAATATAATAAAAATAACTCCAAACTGATGTGGCAACAGATCCTGATCTCCTGTCACAACAGGATGACATCACTGTTACCTGCAGGCTCCGTCAGGCTGCAGGTGAGCGTCATGATACGGAGACTAAAGTGTCTGGACGTACAGATGCTGCCTGCAGCTGTTTCACTGCTAACCTGCCTGCTGCGCTCTGGATTTACTGCCAGTTGGCACCTCAGCCGGCCGCAGGGTGAACCGAGTTTAGACCCCATCAGTCAGACGTGTTGTTAAACTGCACCTCTGAGATCGCTTTGTCTGCTGTGGTTTTGTAATTCCTGTGGATAAAAAGGCCACAGCGACACAATGGTGACGTCAAATCAGGTTATTTCAAGCACAAAGATTCAACCACAGAGTCTGAAAATGTTCCAGGCTCCGAATCAAAGACGCAAAGCCAGAGTTCATATTCTGCACAAAGCCAGGAGGGAAGATGATTATTATTTTCAGCCCTGAACATTTCTCTATGAACGTGATGCATCGTATCTCAAAATGCCACCAGTTTTTAAAACCTGCAGTCGCAAACAAGTTTGTTTTTGGTTCATTGTGCATCACGTTCTACATCACACTGAGATATAGAAGAAAGCATTATGGATGGACTGCCAGCTCTGATGTGATGATGATGATGATGATGATGATGATGATGACACTCTTCTTCATGATCTTTAGGCGGTGGAGGAAACGAAACCACCAGGCTGGAAAAACTGATAAATAAAATACACCTGATGAGTAAACTATACAGAGAACCAGCCGGCCGAGGACGACTGATTCTTGTCTTATCGTTCTGCAATTTTATATTTGATCCGAGGTTGACCTGTTGAGTGTTTCCCATTAAACCACCAAGCCATGATGAATGCATTTCTTTTAATTACCTGACAAATTTCAAGTTTGCATGTTGTGTTCGACACCGAGTTTGTTGAGAATCGTCGCAGACTGTGCAGCTGTGTGGAACACAAGTGGCCACAAACTCTACGAGGCAACTTTAAATCCAATTCTTCTAAGTTTTGCGTTGATATTTCTTCAGAAAACACTTGAATTGAATAAATAAGTTTAACTTACAGAAATGTATTAAATGAGAAAAACCTTTTGTAGAAACTCAAGAAAAGAACAAGACAGCAAACATGTTTTATTTTGTTTAGTGAGGTTTGGATGTGAAAACTGAACATCTGTTGAGTTCAGATCAGCTGGACTGCTGCTCTCTTAAACTGTTTCAAGTTCAGACAGACAAATGTGGACCGAGCCGAACTCGTTCTCTTCCAGGATGTTCCCGTGTTTCGTTGTCTGGTAACTAAAGTTTGATGGTTATGTTAAGGAAACTCTCACTTACACTGACTTTAAGAGAAGATGGAAGAGTTTCCAGCAGTTTCACAGTTCATCACAGGAGCAAAGATGATTCTGACAGAACCAGAGAAACGTTGACAGATGTGGAAGAGATCTACACAGCTGTACAGTTTGCTGTGAGTCGTCTTTAAAACATAACAGCTCTTAAATCTATATTTCTAAAACTCTTCCGTGCACACGTCACTGCAGCTGCCCGCGTTGACTTCATCATTGATGATCACGACGAAACCCAACAACAACCAAAAAAACAAATCAGACTGAATTTGTTTCAAAGCTGAACTGATGAAGTGAAGTGAAACAGAAGTTGAGCCAAAGCATCAGGCTCAAGAAAACGTATGTGTTATCTAAATATATGAAGAAGAAGAAGATTAAATCCAAACTACTGACGTTTCCGCCACAGAAGCCACTTCATCGACATCAGCTTGTTGAAGATGTCGGATCGGTTCTACACGTTTAAACTGAGAGAATCGATGAGGCGAACACTGTGTTGGCGTCAGAGGGGATCTATACCACAGCTGATCAAACTGATCCTTCGCTGATACATCCCATTGATTTCAGATTCTCATCACTGCTGGGCTTTAAGCTGCCCAACACACAATCACCATCGCTCATCTGTCAATCATCGGCCTCCGATCGCTCACCCGGGCCTCGCGGCTCTGAGTCGTCCTCGGGTGTCCCCGCTCGCCGCTGATGTGACGGGTCAAGCGCGGGACAGAAGACACCACGAACATTTCATTTCCATCAAAGACGCCTGTCTTCAAAGCTCTGTCATGGCCGGTGATGGCGGCTGGCAGCTGATAAATAATGAAAGAATTCCCTTTAATCTTTGGCCCGGCAGCTTCCCAGACCGGGTCTGTCACACCGACTTCTCCCTCCATCTCTCTCATCTCACAACTCTTCTCCCGGAGACGAAGAGGTCGAAGAGTCCGGAGAGAAACGTTCATATCGAATGTTTACTACAAATCTCTGAAGACTGAGGATGATGGAACAGCTTCGATATGCTGATCTGAGCCTGAAACTGAGGTGAGATATTCACCTGCTGCAGTGACGTACAGGTGTGCCCTGTGACATCACTGGTGGGTGTGGTTACAGGTGGACAGCAGAGTTCACAGAGTCGTCTCCGGACTTTTAATTCATCGTCTTTACTTTATTTTCATCTGGTTCTGAAGTTCTTTCTTTTTCGTTCTATGCTGAATTATATGTTGTTTGTTTTAAAGGAGCAATACGTAAAAATATTAGTTAAAACATTCAGAAATTAACCAGATTCATCGACAGAATGTGAACGTCTAGCCTCACTTGATGTCAGGAAACAACTATTTGCTATAGATGGAGGAGCCGACTCTCTTCTGAACCGCTGGACCGCCTGATTTATAGACCCAGTGAGCAGGGTTCTGTGTGTTCTGACTTACGAACAAACAGAACCCTTTTGAGGACAAACACCAGAGTCAAGAACTGAAAACAGGTCTAACTAACCTTCAACACTTTACGAGTAGAAGTGGGAAAAGTGCAGACTCATTTCATCCTGATTCATCAGTTTTAACCCGACCTAGAAGACACTCGCACCCCGACTCTAATGAAGTACAGCAGCCAACAGTGTGTCCTCTGGTTCTGACCCGACTCTAACACTACAGCATTAAGCCGTAGTCTCCCAGGTGTGACACTTTCCCACCGGCAGGTGAACACAGTGACTCATGTCTGCTGCAGGTGCTTCGGCTCTCGTCCTCCTGCTTTCAGATCTCATTAGCCTCTGATTCATCTGCTCACATCAGAGCGAGCCGACACACTCTGCAGCAGGCGGAGGCTAATTAAACACATGTACAAGGTAAACAGACATTCAGCCCCCCTGACCTTCACGCGTGAGCGCTGACGCTGACGTTTATTAAGCTCCATTAAGACCCATACGCTTTTTAATGTGCAGTAATAAAGTGCATGTGAGAGGAGGGAAGGATGGGGAGGAACACGAGCCGCGACATAGACGGAGGCTCAGGTCTGACCCTCCTGCAGGAAGCTCCGCCCACAGATCTTTAATCGTCTCCTGTGAATCCGCCGACTCGCTCACCTCACTCAGCTCAGCTCGTCTTCTCTGTTGAGCTGATTAACATAAATGTCTCCCACTGTGTTCTTCATTAAAAAGGCATTAACATATAAGCTTTTATCAAGTTAAGTCAAGCATAATGGACTCTAACGGACAAAGAAATTATACTTAATACATTCATGTAATGCAATTATTCATTCATTCATTCATTATGTGTAACTGCTCATCCTGTGCAGGTTCACAGGAGGCTCCTCCTGCCGACATCACGCTTCTTTATATTTAATAATCAATAGGATGAAGTGCCGACTCTCCTCAGGTGTGATTCCTCCAGGTATTTTTACCTTCACCTATGATGCTCTGACATTTAAGCAGCGACGATGAAGGCGAGCGTGAAGTCAGGCAGCTGAGGAAGACTGACGGTGACTTATCTGAGACGATCTGCCGCGTGAACAGTGACTCAGGCCTTCAGAGTGAGTCAATACTGCGACACACCTTCGAAACACACCGACTGACTCACCCACTGAAGGAGGGATGAACACACACACACACACACACACACACACACACACACACACACACACACACACACACACAGACCAAACTCCAAAAATACTCCCTCTATTAAGCCTCAATGAATCTAGTTACTTTTGTTCGTTACTCGCAGCATAAACAGGTTGAGAGCAAATCAATAAAGTAAAACTCAGTCCTCCTCTCCTCCTGATGATATAAAGTCCTCCTCTCCTCCTCCTGATGATATAAAGTCCTCCTCTCCTCCTGATGATATAAAGTCCTCCTCTCCTCCTGATGATATAAAGTCCTCCTCTCCTCCTCCTGATGATATAAAGTCCTCCTCTCCTCCTCCTGATGATATAAAGTCCTCCTCTCCTCCTCCTGATGATATAAAGTCCTCCTCTCCTCCTCCTGATGATATAAAGTCCTCCTCTCCTCCTCCTGATGATATAAAGTCCTCCTCTCCTCCTCCTGATGATATAAAGTCCTCCTCTCCTCCTCCTGATGATATAAAGTCCTCCTCTCCTCCTCCTGATGATATAAAGTCCTCCTCTCCTCCTCCTGATGATATAAAGTCCTCCTCTCCTCCTCCTGATGATATAAAGTCCTCCTCTCCTCCTCCTGATGATATAAAGTCCTCCTCTCCTCCTCCTGATGATATAAAGTCCTCCTCTCCTCCTCCTGATGATATAAAGTCCTCCTCTCCTCCTGATGATATAAAGTCCTCCTCTCCTCCTCCTGATGATATAAAGTCCTCCTCTCCTCCTCCTGATGATATAAAGTCCTCCTCTCCTCCTCCTGATGATATAAAGTCCTCCTCTCCTCCTCCTGATGATATAAAGTCCTCCTCTCCTCCTCCTGATGATATAAAGTCCTCCTCTCTCCTCCTGATGATATAAAGTCCTCCTCTTCCTCCTCCTGATGATATAAAGTCCTCCTCTCCTCCTCCTGATGATATAAAGTCCTCCTCTCCTCCTCCTGATGATATAAAGTCCTCCTCTCCTCCTCCTGATGATATAAAGTCCTCCTCTCCTCCTCCTGATGATATAAAGTCCTCCTCTCCTCCTCCTGATGATATAAAGTCCTCCTCTCCTCCTCCTGATGATATAAAGTCCTCCTCTCCTCCTCCTGATGATATAAAGTCCTCCTCTCCTCCTGATGATATAAAGTCCTCCTCTCCTCCTCCGATGATATAAAGTCCTCCTCTCCTCCTCCTGATGATATAAAGTCCTCCTCTCCCTCCTGATGATATAAAGTCCTCCTCTCCTCCTGATGATATAAAGTCCTCTCCTCCTCCTGATGATATAAAGTCCTCCTCTCCTCCTCCCTGATGATATAAAGTCCTCCTCTCCTCCTCCTGATGATATAAAGTCCTCCTCTCCTCCTGATGATATAAAGTCCTCCTCTCCTCCTGATGATATAAAGTCCTCCTCTCCTCCTCCTGATGATATAAAGTCCTCCTCTCCTCCTCCTGATGATATAAAGTCCTCCTCTCCTCCTCCTGATGATATAAAGTCCTCCTCTCCTCCTCCTGATGATATAAAGTCAGGTGAAGTGTCGTAGTCCACAGAAAATGTAAGTTTTTCTGGTTGTTTCTCTGTCTGCAACTCTGTTTTGTTGTGAAGCTCCAGAAATGGAGGCGACGACTGAATTAAATGTTTTGGGTGAATTGTTCCTTTAACCACACTCTGGTGAAAGCTGGTGACACATATTAAGTGTTCGCGACATGTTGAGTGAATGGATGAGCAGCAGAAACGTGGATGTCTGAGTAAAAAGCTGTTTGTGTCTCTGGAAGCAGAGTTAGAAGCGACAGCAGCGGTCAGGTACACGCGTGATGTTTGGTGTGATGAGCCGACAGAGTCTAAAATAAATAATTAAACATAGAAAACACTTTCACATCTCAGCCTCGGTGCCTCGGGGTCGCCCTGATTGAGTTTTCAACTAAAGGCGAGTTTAACCAGGTTCTGACCCGTGCTGCTGCTCTGTTCACACCCTGCTGATGTTCCCTTCAGTCCATCGAGGGGCTCAGAGCTCCTGACTCATGCCAACAACCTCCTCCAGTCGACGCCTCCACGCGTGATAGCTCCTCTTAATGAATTACGAGGATTGACTCGGGTTGCGGCACGCTGCTTCCAAATCCCTGTTTAATTGAAACATGATACAGAGCTGAGGGGCACGAGGGGTGATAAATTGGAACATCCGCTCGGTAATCAAACCGCCATCTGTTGCCATGACGTCTGGGCGATCCTGGAGGAGAGGAGGCAAGCTGAGGAGGAGAGACGAGAACGGCCCCGCTCCAGTATCCAATCACAGTCAGACGGCGGCGCCGCAATCAGGCGGCTGCTGTGGACCGCTTCATGTGATTTGGCGTACGAGACAGAATATTTTATAGAAGCAACACAAATCTATTCAGAGGAAGACAGGAAGAGAAGGTCTGTGAAAGGAAAGGACAGGAGAGAAGCGGGAAGGAAAAAAGAGCAAAGGAAAAGAGAGAGGAGGAGAGGAAAGGAAAGGGGAGGGAAGGAAAAGAGAGGAAATGAGAGGAGAGGAAAGGAAAGGAAAGTAGAGGAAAGGAGAGGAAAGGAAAGGAAAGGAGATGGGGGGAGAGGAAAGGAAAGAAGAGGGAAGGAAAAGAGAGGAAAGGAGAGGAAAGGAAACGAAACGAAAGGAGAGGAAAGGAGAGGAAATGAGAGGAAAGGAGAGGAAAGGAAAAGAGAGGAAAGGAGAGGAAATGAAAGAAGAGGAAAGGAAGGGAAGGAAAGGAAAGGAAGAAGAGGAAAGGAAAGGAGAGGAAAGGAAAGGAGAGGAAAGGAAAAGAGAGGAAAGGAGAGGAAATGAGAGGGAAGGAGAGGAAAAGAGAGGAAAGGAAAAGAGAGGAAAGGAGAGGAAAGGAGAGGAAATGAGAGGGGAGGAGAGGAAAGGAAAGAAGAGGAAAGGAAAGGAAAGGAAAGAAGAGGAAAGGAGAGTAAAGGAAAGGAAAGGAAAGGTAGAAACAGATCATACAGGTCAGGAAAGCAGAACAGACGTCTTTATTTCAGCTATCAGCTCGGCCAATCAGCAGGGAGCATCTTCTCGACCCGTCCTGCGGCTGCTGCTGGGGCTTCTGGGTAACCACCAGGCAGCGTGCCCAGTTGGTTCCATTCAGATGTCTGGTGACGAGTGTGATGGAGCCAGCAGCCTCCTCAGAGTGACTGACATCAGAGAGAATACATGAAGGATCATCCAGAGGACGGACGGACGGACGGACGGACGGACGGACGGACGGACGGCGTGACAGAGATTAAGGTCAGTGGTGAATCATGGGAAAAAGGACAGATGCTCTCTTCTGTGGTGGACTGCAATCAGTGTCCTTCACTCATCTGTCATCTGCTCCGTCACCACGCCGTCACTCGAAAGGACGTCTGCGGTGCTGAAGTCCAACACGACGAGACGTTCAGCAGGTGGAAACAAGTGAACGACACAGCTGAGAGCTTCACTCACAGAAACTCCACTTTAACATTTAACTCTTTATCTATTCACTCTGTAAAACCAACGAGGGATTGTTACCGAGATGTCAGCTGTGCTCACTTTAGTTTGACCTCCAAATAAAGTTTGAGACGAGGTTTTTACGAACTGTTGGTTGTTTCCAGCCCGTCTGACTGTGTCTGTTTCTCAGTTTGACTTCTTGTTAGTGACGTATCCTGTTTCCAAGATCTCAGATTTACTGTTTCAGAGTTTGGACAGTAAAGTTTATTGTGTTCAACATCTGAGGGATCATTGCAATATAAACACAAAATATCTGCCAACATATTGATATCGTGTTTTCTCTCCCTGGTATTAAACCTCAGCATCGTCCCAGAAAAATGGCGGAGATGAGCGTGTCTGCATCACGTCCTCACTCAGCTGATCGGAGCTGGAGATCAGCGGGGAGCTCTGCAGAGTCGCCCGACCTGGGAATGAATCCCTCTCGTTCACTCTGAAGACATGAGCCAGATGTTAGTGGGCGATGATGTCTCTACAGTGTGACGGGATTTAAACTGATATGAACCAATATTTCTGTGAAATTAAGCATCATGAGCAGCTGAGGGTGCTTTGAGGAATATATGTTCCCCTGATGACATCATTAGGAGCTCTGATTGGCCAGATGTTACTGCCGGTCTGGCCAATCAGTGTCTCCTGTCTCCTGTCGGAGGGTTGGAACTGATTTTGTATTCATCAATACAAAAAACGATCTGAAAATGTTAAAAATGGGAGAAAAAACGCCATCGTTTAAACACAGAATAAGAAAAAAAGAAAATAATTATGATCCAGCTTTTAATGTGTCATTTAAATACGAATCCAGAGGGTATATGATTACATTTCAGCTGTTTAATTTGTAATCATGACACTGATTTCTGCTTTTCAGGAATAAATCACTAAATGTTTTGATTCACAGCCGATCAAGTGGAGGTAATATTCTCCTGAAAAGATGCCGAAGCTGTGAAGGAACAGCTGCTCCTGGAACCAGAGCGCATGTTTCTGTCATCAGGTGTGAAACCAAACATGCTGTTAAACACACACACACACACACACACTGAATCAACACAGATAAGTCAGTATTGACACCATTAACACAAGCAACCAGTCGTTGAGGAGATGAAACGAGTCCGGTCAGACGTGAGAGGGCCGAGTTCGACGTCTGAGGAGCTCAAACACACTATCAGCTGCACTTCAACTGGAAAAAGAGATTTAATCACACACACACACACAGACACACACACACACACGAACACACACACACACACACACCCTCCATCGCCACATGCTGTTCCTGTACTTCCTCGGTTCTCTCAGGACAGAAGAAGACACAGACGCCATCGACACTCGCTGTTCAAGTACAGCCTCACTGGACAGAATGATTTAAGTACAGATATTCTGAGTAATGTCAGTTGTTAGCAGTATAAAGTGTGATGAGCTTGTCACTGAGCGGCAGCCGTCCTCTGACTGTCAGCTGCTAATGCTAGCTGCGCTCCATTAGCTGCAGTGAAACTCTGCTGTAAATACCAGGTTTGACATCCGGCTGCCGGGCGAGCTGACGCCTCTGTAAGGTGCTGATCTCTGAAGTAGTACTGTAAATGTCAGACTGCTCATCTCAGCAGGAGTCTCACACACACACACACACACACACACACACACACACACACACACAGATAGGAAGCTTGTTCATGGCCGGAGTGCTTGACAGTGACGTCTTTTTGATTTTCAGTTGATGCTGTTGGAGGTTCTGGAGGCTGCACTCGTTACCCACAGTGTTTTATAAACTGTGTCTGACCGTGAGGTTAGAAGGTTTCCTGTGCAGCATGAGGTACGAGTCGGTCGGACAGGGTAACCAACCAGTAACCACCTGTTCCGTTGTTCACCTTACCGTGGTTTTGCTAGGAAATAAACTCACAGACCTGTCGCTTTTACTTTGGCCACACAGAAGTAGTTAAAAGTTGCCAGCTGGTGATAACTAGGGGTGGGCAAAAATATCGATACGGCAATATATCGCGATACTTTGCCGCCCAATACTATATCGATTTTTCAACTCCAAATATCGATATATCACCGAAGAGCGACTCTGCTGTGCGGCGGGTGTATTTCTGTAGTAGAGAGAGTGGCTGAGGTCTTTGCAAAACGGATGGCAAGTTAACAACGCCTCCGCAATTTAAAGTTGACGTTTGGAAGCACTTTGGCTTCAAAGTTAAGAGAGATAGCAAGAACAACGAGCTGGACAAAGAGAATATTACTGCCCGGAAATTTCATGGGAGTTAATAAAATGGAGAGGCTGTTTTGAATGAAATAGTTTTGACTCAATTTGTCCTCTGATCAATATCATCTGATGTACATGTACAGGTACTTGTGTTTTCATCTTTATTTACATCGCAATATTGTGATACGTATTGTATCGTGACCAGAGTATCGTGATACGTATACGATACGTAGCAGCTGTTCTCTAATAGTACACTGGACACAGAGGATGCTGAGGTGAGTCAGGGAGAGTTTGACGATGACGTCCGGTGCTTCTCTGCTCTGAGTTGGATTTTTTTTTTGACATTCAGTGAACTCCTGACGAAACGTGAGGTGTTTCACAAGCAGTGTGCAAAGTACTGATTGTCTGCTGTGTATAAAATATCTGAAAGAAGACGCCTCTCACTGCAAACACTGCGCTCTGACTCATTAGGCCCTTATGCATCTGTTTTGTGGCGATACACAGCCCAGCTGCCGGAGTGCAACGTTCACAGTTAATGTTTCTGCAAACCACACATACGCCCAGATAACGTAGATTATCACATTCACATTAGATGCTTAATAGCTGACTCTCTCATCAGGAGGTGGAGCGGATGGTGGTGGAGTTATTACAGCCAGACAGCCGACCACAGTCAGACTGTTTGTGGAGATTTAAAACTGTTTTAATGGCGACCAACGCCGGACATTTTTCACATGAATTGGGATCATCTCCAACCATTTTTGTGGCGTTTTTGTTTCAAAACTTCATGTTTCTTTTAAGGAGACGTGAGGACATTTCCAGTTGTTTCTGTGGCAACCAGAACCAAACATTTTGTGCCGAATCATAAGCAGAGCATAAAAACAGTGTTGTAACAAGAGAGACATAGAAAATTAAACCAAAACAAACATAAAGAAGTAGTTCAGTTCAAATGTATCTGTGCTTTTGCAGAAACAATGAAAAAACAGCACCAGGCTTCTTCCAGCTTTGGTTCAGACATGAAACTTAACAGACGTGTGAACCACCAACGAACGCTGTCATTGTTCCGTCTGAACTGTCTGATGCAAACCAGACACATGAAACACGTCTCCTTCAGTGTTTCTGGACGATGAGAGTTTAGTGCAGCCAACAGAAAAGCTTCAACACTTGTATATAAACTGAACCGCTGCGGGAGAAAGAAATGCATTTATATGGAAATGATTTGGGTTATTCCTTTAAAGGGCTCCATGTGTAACAATGGACAAGGGAAATGTAAATGCGTGTTGTATTGTGAACAGAGGATACATTCATATGCAAAACCTCAAAAGAAAACATCCGACGCTGTACAAAGTTCAGGATAAAAGAAAGAAAAAAGTAAAAACCTGCCGCACGTTGAAAATGTCAAACAAAATGGGACAAAATGGGGTCTCCTGAAAATGCCAGCTGACGCAGGCGGAGCAGAGCGTCATGTTTTAAACATTCAACTCCCCCAAATCCCCTCTGCTGCTTTTTTTTATTTATATATATATTTGGGTGGCTGGTTAGACTTCATTGTGCGAGAACAACAAGGCCATAACTCAAGCCAATCCCTGCCTGTTGCCATGACGACAGGGCCTCACCATCCTCTAAAATAAGAACCGAGGCGAGAAAGGATTAGAGGAAGCTGCCGGGGCAACCCCCCAGACAGACAGACAGGCAGGCAGACTACCAGGCAGGCAGGCAGGCAGGCAGGCAGGCAGGCAGGCAGACAGACAGACAGACAGACAGACAGACAGGCAGGCAGAGAGAGAGACAGGCAGGCAGGCAGACAGACAGGCAGACAGGCAGACAGACAGACAGACAGACAGACGGGCGGGCAGACAGGCAGGCAGACAGGCAGACAGGCAGACAGAGAGAGAGACCGGCATCGACCACACAACACCAGCATCTGCTACCTTCACCAGCTCCGTCCACATCTGATCAGAAACACAACAGACTGATGATCTGATGGAACTGAAGCCGAGAAAATGGTATTGAAAACGAAGCAGAAGTGTGACATGAAGGCTCCGTCCAGAAAAATGACACCCTTCATTATTTACCATTTATCCAAACTCTTCTACAACTTTCCTTAATTTTCCATAATTCTGCCGTTCAGACGCTCATCAGACCCGAATTCAACATCTGTCCTGAGAGATCCGATGACAAGTGTTCAGCTCTCAGTCCATCAGAACACACCTGACATTAACATGCGTCTCGAGAGGCCACTTGTGATCAGACCTCACTTCCCCGCTTTGTTTTTACACAAAGAAAGAAAGAAAGAAGTTCATGTAGAACATTTGCCGAATTAACGAGAAGGCCTTAATACTGATAAATCTGTCAGAGACAGAGTTTCACTAAGTTTAAAAAGATTCTTTTAAGTCAAAACTCACAAAACGGCACAATTTTTCAAGGGAGTCTGGTGACTTTGTGCATGTGCGACAGATAAGTATCCTACACTGTTCACAGTTCACCGTTTCTCTTTGTTTGTAGCAGCAACACGCTCGCCTCTCTGACCTTTAGGTGCCACTGACGTCTCTCAGAGCCTTGAAATCGACTTTTAAGTTGTGTTGACAACATTTATGAGATGTTGCGACACGAGACCGATCAAACACACCTGCAGGCTCACGTACGCTCACAGTACAATCAGTGTTAACGACCAATTAGCTGCCAGAGAGGAGAGAGGTGGTCTGAGTGTTCCTCGCTCACCTCACTCATTAAGATAAAAGGATGGTTATCAGCAGAAAGCACACACACACACACACACACACACACACACACAGAACTAAGATGATGCACGAGAAGAAAAAGCTGCATGTGCGTCTTGTCTCTATGACAACAATATCTCGACAACCACCGCTGTGTGTTTTTATTTGACATCAGGACATCAGAGTGCTGACGTGATGCAGAGGAGACAAAAACACAGTGGTTATTATTGCCGAGGCCAAGAGGAAGGAGAAGAAGAAGAAGGAGAAGAAGAAGAAGAAGAAGAAGAAGACGAAGAAGAAGAGCCACGCTGACGTCACAGAACCTTTCTAAGGAGTCGAGAGATTTTCAACTTGAAGCGCTCGGAGCGGGAACACAAAAATGGCGGAGCACTCGAGATAAATGACGCTGGCCGTGTGTGTGTGTGTGTGTGTGTGTGTGTGTGTGTGTGTGTTGTGTGTGTGGGTGTGTGTTGTGTTTGTGTGTGTGTTTGTGTGTGTGCGTTTGTTCTTCATTGTCCAATAAAACTGCTGTGATGAGTCTGTCTTGTCCAAAATATCTGTACATGACAGCACATTAACACTGTTAATTATACACAAAACATGTATTGAGTCACTCTGTGTGTGTGTGTGTGTGTGTGTGTGTGTGTGTGTAATAAAGCAGAGCGTTGTGATGGAAGCTGTCAAATCAGCACACAGAGCCTCATTACGCCTTTCTAGATGTAATGAAAGAGAGTGAAATGAGCTTTCTATCAGATTATTCTCTGCTGTCATATTTTCAGAGGGACTTCGCGAGTTGTTCCAACATTTTGTATCAGGAAGCAGCTGAAGGAGAATCAATATTTGGAAACGTGGGAAAGAGTTAATGACTTTAAACGAGACTGTCAGACGGAGATATTTAAAAACCAGGACAAATAAAACAAAAACCATCTCAATCAGCCCGTTAAAATCTCCAGGATCAAAAATGAAACCTGCTGAACAAAAGGAAGAAACACACACACACTTCCTGCATGACGAGCATCAACTGCTGAACATGAGTCATCGTCAGCGGCAGCTGACACACGTTCATGTGACTCATTCCGCCTGATTTGGCTCCATCCAGCTGTTTGTTGAAGGTGTAGGTGGACGTAGAAGTGGTGAAAGCAATAACAAAAGAGCAGGAGACGGTCGGAACAGCTGCTCCGTCAGCTGACCCAACAACTCACAACCTGCGTTTCATTCTGCTGTTCTGCACACGCTGACAACAAACGAGAGTCTTACCTTCATTAGAACAGACTCGCTGAGTTTTTCTCTGTTGACAATCTTTATGGCGACTTTCTGACACGTGACACAGTGGATGCCGAGCTTCACCAGACCTGAAACACAGACAGAAGAACATCAACATCAGACCATTCATTCAAACTCTTTCTGATTCACTCTGAGAGGTTAAGGGACGTTCAAAAATGCTCTGATGTGATCAAAAGCTCTTAATTTGAATTTGATTCTCACGGCGGGAGGAGGCGATCAAAAGAAGAGCTATGGATCTGAATTAATGACGTCACATTCAAGGTTTCCTGACTTCCTCCAGGACAACAGATAACAAGAAAATGTATTCTGTTGATTAAACCTCATCATCCTCACCCTTAAACTTCATCAGTGAACAGAGGGAATATTTAATTTTTTTGTTTTTCGTTAGTCTGTAGAAACACAAACTTTCATTTTCTTTGAATGTGAAAAACCAAGGGATTTTTATTTTATGAGAGAAATACATTAGATCAAAAATCTTCTTTTACACAAGAAGAAAAAAGTAATTCTTCCCTCGGTCGACACGAGACAATTCTTTTCTTGTGTAAAAAAATAGTTCTTCACTTGAAAAGCTATTTTTTCCCACCAGTTCGGAAGTCATGAACACAGGAGAGGAAATACTTTTGATCAGACTCAGAAAATGGATCACCAGAAAAGAACTTTGCACGTGTCCCTCAGGGCTTCCGTAGTTTTGCATCATTTTGCAGTTTTTTGCCTGCAAAGAGTGGAAGGCTCTGACCACCAACACTGTAGTGACGCACAGCTGATTAATCCAACAAAAATCTTTATATTTATAAATCTAATATTTCTGAATATAAAATATTCCTCTGTAGTTCTGACAACATTAAAGGAAGCTGGTTTCCTTCGCTGTAACTCTCGCGGCTGCACGTTGTTCATCAGCTGACAGAACATAAAACAGGAAGATGAAAATGCCGCCGACTTGCTTTCTGCGACTCCTGACTCTCTTTTTTTATTGTGTACTTTGGAGAACTCGCCCGACGCGACTCGAGCGCCACAACAAAAATGTCAACGCGCAACACCTTTATCTTATTACAGCCACAATGGCTCCATCCGTCTCTATCAAAGCTCTGACACCAGGGAGTGGATTTTACTTTGTACTGAAGGTCTGCAGACGCCGATGGAAATGCCACTGCGCATATGCACCTCTTCATTACCTGGAGCTGCATATATATTTCACAGGAGATGAGTGTGTCACTATTTGAAAGGTGATTTCCCCGCGGGGGCTCGCACAGAAACAAGCAGCGCCGGCAGCCGTGGGGGTGTTCGGGCCAATATGGCAGCCTGGGGGCTCTTTTATGTCTCCAGTTAGAAGGGAAATGGCATCCTGGGCGACATTCACTCGGCCTCATTGATCTTGTTGTCAGAGCAGCTCGAGGACGACTACAGCTGCTTACCACGACAGAGAAAGCTGTGAAGACGGCTCTGTGCGCAGGTGTGTCTGAGCAACACACACACACACACACACACCTCTGTGAGTTATGAGGAGCAGCGTGGAGGTGTGAAGGAGGATCGAGTGAAGCTCAATCCTCCTCTGAGAAAACCCACCGAGCAGGAAACACACGGAGGAAGTTCAGTTAGACGCCGAGAAGGAAATAAAAGAAGCCTCTCCACCCAGGAGGCCGCAGATCTGCTCAGTGCAGCTTTTTAAACACCAAATGTTTAGTTCCCATATCAATACCGATCAATCGACACCAAATAAGGCATTTATGGAAACACTTCATCGTACAAGTCTGCAGATTTCATGGTTAGAAGGTAATCGCTGTAATCATCACACAAGTTCTGTGGCTTTGAGGCTGATTCTAATATTTTCAGAACACGTTTGACTGTTTTGGACAAAAAAACTAAATTAAAATGAAATGCAGTCAGCCTACGACACCAAAATACATTTAATTCAATAGTTAAATTAATAAATAGAATGTGAAAATGTCCTACTGAATCAAAGCTTGTGCAGGTTGTAACACTGCGTCTGTTTCAAGGAAAGAGGTGAAGAGGAGTTTTTGTTGTGAACGTGACTGTTGACAAGTTCAAAAATACTTTGGACACAGAAAACAAACCAGCCGACTGTGATGTGACTGATGTTATATTATATTCACGTTCCTCCACGCAGCTCCTCTGAGGAACAAAAGCTATTTAAAGTGTATGTTGCAGCCACATGAGCCCAGCGAGGGCAGTAAAAATGACGTATCTCCACTAAAAACACATTTGTGCTCCCATAATCTTTGCTGTAGTTTTTCTCGTCTCGTAATTACTCCTCCGACGCCTTAAATGTGAGCGCTCGTGTCTGAACAAACTGCTATATGTTTTTAATCCAACCCAGAAGGAGAATCATAAAGGCTCTTTATGTTTGACATTTTTCTCCGTGCTTCTCGGTTATTAGAATCATTATGTAGCTCAAAACTAGACCCGCAGTAATAATCTGTGACATTCTCACATCTAGAACCGTCCACTTTGTTTCTCTGCGCCTCGTTTCAGTGAATAACTCGTCAATAATGAGTTCATGAAAGCTTTAACGTATGAAACACCTTCATCAGGGCGCGTTCTGGTCTGGTTATTGGTGTTTTATATATCTGACAGTCAAAGAACAATAAAATATATAAATAAGATATAATAAAACCAAGGCAGAGTGGAAGCTACAACGGCTGAGTCTCATTGATTTCTCAGTTTTATCAGTTTGCTCCTCTCGGCTCAAATCAGATCAATAATCTCCAGACTGGTCCTCCTCAAACCTCAGAGCTTCTTCAGTGAATAAGCTCCACATTTACCACCTACAGAGAAGACAAAAAGTCAAGGCTCAGAAGTCTGTTTAATGTAAATTAACTACAAATCCCAGAGAGCATTGCTGTATAAGACGTCCAATCACGGAGCAGCTCTGTCAGACCCGTGGGATGAATCTAAAACATGAATTTTGGTTAATTAAAGCAGCTTCGGGGCTTCTTGTTGTGGATCTGATTTAGATGTTTTAGCTGCTCTGAATATTAAACCTCTCTGAGTGGAGTCATCGCCATAGCAACACCAGATGAGGCTCATGGGTAATGTAGTAGTAAGTGTTTTTCACATTTCCAATTGAAAAAAAAATGGGATGCTGTTTACACCTGCCATGAGGAGGAGGAGGAAGAAGAAGAAGAAGAACTGATAACCACTCCATCACCAGACTCCCTTAACAAACCGTCTAATTTTCAGAGTTGAGAGACAAGAAACTACAACAAATGCTACGACAAATACAACTACGACAAATTCTAAATCACTGGAGCCTTCTTGTAAATTCAGCATTAAATCAAAACAGGAAGTTGTTTGTTTCCTTGTTGACAAAGCCTCAGAACATGGAAAACTTGCTCTACCACCTGAGCTACTGGGCCGGAACGCGGTACACCAGAACTAATACTGTCGTCTTCTTTGTCGCCTGTGGAGAACGTCACCAGACTCCCTTACAAAGTGCTTCATTCAGAGAGTTGTTCAGTTAGCAGAAACTTTATAAACCTTCTTGTAAATTCAGCAAATGTTCTACATGAACATCCGTGTCCGTTTGTCCGGTCAAAGTTAAAAACACCTTCACACGACACGACAACCCTGTGAAATAACTCTTTATCATTAAATCCTGCTCTGTTTCTCTGTGAGTGACATAAATACCTCGTTTGTGTCTAATTTGAGTGTTTTGGACCTGAAGCAGGTTTTATTTTGTTCTCTTGACTGACCAGAACACATCAGCTGATAATTATGTTGAAGGACTGACCGCAGGTGCTTCAGTTTCCCCACAGTTTAGATTAACAGACCCAGCTGGACGGCACAAACAGACGGTGTTAATGGCAGAATAAACACTGAGAATGAATGAAACCGCTCCACAGGAACCTGCTTTTTGCAAATTAGATAAATGCTGCTGAATGAAAAGGACTCCTGCTTCTTTATCAGAGAAACAACATTCACACATCCACACCTGAAGGTAATTTGGAGTTTCTATATCTCACCAAACCTGCAAGAAACTGGAGCTTTCACAAGAAATCCACACAGACTCTGAGAGGAGAAACATGCAAATTCCACAAAGAAAAGACCTTTTAAAGGAAGCACCCACATCGGATTGGCTGTCAAAGCCTCATTTCCATAAAAAAGGCAAACTTCCCCCGACTGTCAGGCTGGTTGGCTTCACACAGACCGGCTGAGTCTCTCGGCTCTGCAGGACGTGACGTCCATCGTCTGTTGAGCGTTTTGTTCACTTCATGAACACGTTCAGAACCGGAGGAGAATGTTTCTGGTCCAGCAGGAGTAAAAAACAGAAGTACCTTGACAATTTGTAGTCTGTTATTAAAAAGGAGACGGCAGCTGTGACACGTCTTCACTGTTTACTATCCAAACTGATTCTGACGGGAACACCAGGATGGAAGTTTCCAGAAACATTCCCTGAAAACTTTCTCCAGTGATGTGACAAGTGTCTGGAGAAGGACGACGAACGTGTCATTGACTGTCAGAGTTTGTTTCCTGTGCGAACGTCACAACGCGACTTAAAGACAATACTGAACAGATCGTGCAGAGCGAGGATACGGGACACGGACAGCCAGCGGTAATTAATGTTGACAGGTCAGCTGTTGTTTGGCGACCTTCAGTATTCACACACTCCCATCGCCGCCCACCAAATGTGACAAACACGCTTCTCAATGTCACGTTTGCTTCCAATCACTCATCACGATCGACGCACTTTACGAATCATTCAGAGACGATCTGACGTGGATATGGTGTCACAAACATCACAGACGGTGAGAGACGTGATTCTCAGCTGAGCTTTTTATGGAGCTTTCCACCCAAACTCAATCACCAGAATAAATGATGGCAAATATACATTTCTGCAAACCACAAATGTGTTGAAACTTAACTTTTATTTATGTTGCAACTTAATGTTTTTTTCTTGTGACACTGCTCTTGTTTCTGTTCACATGGCTGTGTTCTGAAAAGACGAGGTAAAGACAAAAACAAAACACTACATAAATGTTTTTTCTTATTAAAACCTTAAAAATACCCCTCAAGAGTAACAGAAGCACAAATTCATTATAGTTCTTTATTTCCTTATTTACACTGGCTTTGTGCACATAAAATAGAAGTGAAGTGCTTAAAGCTATATGCACGTTGGCTGTTGTAGGCTCCAGGGTTAGCATAGATGCTAATATCTGGTCAAATATGATGTTAATCACTGAATAATGAGGCTTTCTATCACTATTTATGCATGGGAAACTGTGTTCTGGATGTTTGGGAATAAGAGAAATGTTTCTGTTGTAGTTTGCTGCATTACTAAAAGAAAAGATTCAAATGTTGGTTTGTTTGTTGTTTGTACCTGCCTGATGTGGTTTCACCTTTAAGGCACGAGCACCTGATGACACTGAGGCGTTGTGTTTGAAGCCTCGCTGTGGTCACACACAGAGGTGTCACACTTGAAAACATTGTCTTGAACGCTGGTCTCTGGCTTGGCAGTCGTTTCACCTCGCTTTGCATTGATTTTAGATCTTGTTTAAGTATATTTGATGTCTTTTAAATGGTCTGACAGAAAAAAACAACTGGGGGATCAGGTTGTAAATACAGATGATTAAGATGTTCCATCGAACAAGTGAACAAAGAGTCTAAAATCCAAACTGATGAACACATCGGAGAGGCTGCAGAGTCAGACACCATGCTGGGTTTGATATCTTCTTCTCTCTGTTGGTTCAGTTTGTTGGCACACAGAAATGTTTTCAATCATGCAGCGCTCGGAGCTCCTGGACCTGCAGGCCACACACACACACACACACACACACACACACACACACACACACACACACACACACACACACACACACACACTGTGGTGAAAACGACCAGTGCAGCCAGGAGTCGAGAGGCTGCTGGTCTCTGCATCACTTCAGGCAGATTTCTGACAATGAACACAGGCGAAGGGCATCCCTCCTCTACATATGGCTGATAACAAGCAGGCTGCAGCTGTGTGAAGCGCTGCAGGCTGAAAGAAAGGAGAGTTGGAAGGAGACAGAAAACTGAGAGGAAAACTGGAGCTAGACAGGAGGCAGAGCCGTAAACTTCCAGCTAATTGAGCTAAAAATAGAAGCGCGGTCGAGCACTGCAGCTGAAACATTTATAGATCTCATCTCTTCTCTCTTCACAGCGGAGGGGATTGGATAACGTTTAAACAGGAAGCCGTTAGCATGAACAACAACAACAATAACCACGGCTCTGTTGATCAAGGATTTCCAAGTCGTCTGATCCGCTACAGCAGCCGAGGAATCCTCCGACAGACTCGACAGGCCTCCAAATGTGACTGTTTGAGCAGCTAAATACCGCATGATGGTACAGACACAGACACTCGAGAGGAAACAGAAAAAGAAGAAACTACAAAAAGGCAACTTGCGTGTGACACTTGAAACCAAACCAAAGTTCAAGTGCAGTTCATCCGGAGAACGCGTGCCCCGAGTCTGAACCCAGCGCTGCAGTTCTGCAAACACCACCAAATGTCTCACTACACCCGAGGGTACGAGGTTCAGAAGTTGACGTTCGTTTTCTCACAGACGAAGTTAGATAACAGACTGTTGGAGCGTTTCAAGACTTCAATGGACATGAAGCGTCTCTGATTGCACCTTCGGTACAAACTGGGGATGAGACGACAGAAGTTAAAAAACACGATGAGTTGATGGTGGCGAATTTTCACTCTAGGGATGTGTAGCTCGCTGACACACGGTCCTACATCGGTTTACTGATTTAATTTGAATTGTCTGAGCTTCATCTAGTGGCTGAAGGTGACATCAAAAAATATAAAACACCACACTTTACAATTTACTCTGAACAAAGGGCGGTAAAAGAGGTCGTCTGCAGACGTGATGAAAATAGAGTGCGAGACCCGGCGAGTCAATACATGTCCGTCTGTGTCAAACACTTCATCACAGGTTGGTTAAAACATCTACTTTTACAATGGAGTTTGGTCTAACAGTTTGTCCACAGCACAGTGGAGCAGAGGGCATTCTTATGTTAATAACTCACATAACCTGAGACGACCTCTCTTCTAAGACCCTGTCCACACACCGTGATCCTTTTCCCTCCCCGTCTTCCTCGGCATCGTTTCAAGAAAATGTGCGTCCAAATTCATCCATTGGAAACGACTCAACGCGCTGTAGTTCATATTCCAGGCCTAAAGGTGGCGCTTGAAATTCAAGCGAGAATAAGAGACGGAGCATGTGCATAAAGCTCGCGCGTTGAAGAAGAAGACGAAAATGTCTAGTCGGTTGTCCATAATCCTTTTTCGTTCAGTGTAGTGGCAGAGCAGCAGAATATTTTGCCCTTGTAACCCAGAAAGACTCAATATCTTGGCATTTATGTCATGTAGTCCGCCATTGTTGTTGTTGTAGTTGTTAAGAGAAGTGGAAGGCTAGAGGTCGAGTGGTGGGGCGATGGTGTCATCGATACGCAAAGTCTGTGGATTCGCTGTCCACGCGAGAACGTTTCTACAGGATCCATGTGGACGATCGCCCAAAATGATGCAAATCATGAGCGTTTACACACAGAAGCGTTTCCATGTGGATGGCCCCTAACAGTGAAGCTCGTAAAGTAATGTGGGGAGTCGAGCTAACACCGGCCTGTTGTCACTCATCAGCTCCTGGTTAAATGTTGAGTGATAAAAACGAAGAGAGTCGGTGGTTTCACTTCCTCACAGCGATGTTTGTAGATTACAGTCATAAACCAAAAGTACAAAGACACAAATAAAGTTCCTAAATGTAACGGGACGACGGAGACGCAGTACAGTCGTAGAAGAATCTGGATTTGGACATAAACTGCTGGTCACAATATAAACCTGTAGTATCTTTAAATGATCCAGGAGACTCTTTAAACACATTAAAGAGAGGAGAGGAGCTCGTCAGCACCGGCAGCAGACCTGTGTGGAGCTCTGCAGGGCTCTGATGGAGTTCCCCAGCTGTCAGCGAGCCATCTGCAGCTGTCCGACAAGATTGATGATCCCGCTGCTTCTCACATTCGAATCAGACCTGCCAGCCTCCAAAACTGAGCTCTGGCCTATTTACATCTTATTACAGAGACACCAAACACAGTATACACCAAACACAGAGGACTCAAACTCTAAACTAAAGTCCACGCTCACAGTCGATACCTGTTCATCTTCCTCTCCTCATATTAACCATGAAGATATCGATCAATCTTCACTCCTGCCTTGTAATTGCACACATTGCTGTCAGTCATTTGAAGCCACGCTTCTTTGTTCCGACCAATCATGTGAGTCGAGTCGCATCGATTAACCGCCGCCGCTGGTTTACAACGCGGCTGAGAGGAACACGGAGATGCTCTCAGCGTCGCCGCCCACTGAGGCTAATGAGATCACACAGACAGAAACGAGCCTCAACATTGATTTCATACCATGAATTAAGCATCGCGGGCCGCTCGGCCGTCCTGCTCGCGGTTCCAGATCAGTGAAGAAATATTGGATTTGAAATAATCAAGGTTTTGGTTCGGACAGCTGCGTTTTTTTAATAATCCTTCTCAAGGCATCTCTTTTCATTGATGTGTGCGGTAAATGAGCAGGAAGGTCTGACGTGAGGAGAAACAACGGCTGGTTTGAGGCCAGAGGCTCGTCTGACTACTCGGAGATGTTTCTGCTCTAAATACAACATGTGAGAGACGAAGGTTAAACCAACACAAACACGGTGCACACTGTGATAAACCAGAGGTGGTTAAAGCTGAAGCTGACAGTCAGGATGAGCCTGGTTTGCAGATCTTGGTGTCAACAGATTTACAGACGTCTCTGTGGGGAAAATGCTTTTTGGGCCGCAGAGGAATTTTTCACTGCAATACCGCGAGTGGCCACCGGGGACTGTAACTCAGCTAAACACGAGTTTGGACAGGATTTACACTCAAAGATCTACAATTTAAAGGAGTCATCACCTGTTTTTTTACGTATCCAGTCCCCCTTGGATCGCTTTAGATCATTTCTTAAAACTTATTAGAAAATTTTTTTTAAAGGGTTTAAAGGGTTCTGACACTTTTTCATACCGCGACTTTCTCACGCGAGATTATGCGCGAGGTTTTGACCGGTCCGGATGTGCATTGTATTAATATGTAATGAGGCGCGCGTTGATTGGCCGCAGGAAGGACAGAGCCGGAATGGGGGGCGAGCCTGCATGCACACAGACTCCACAACATAAACAGCCCCCTGTCATGGCGCACACACTAAATGACGAACCTTACGGAATTCAGGCATTTATGTACGAGCCGGAGTCAGAAACCGAACAGGAGAGTGAAGAGGCAGAGACGGTGAAGAGACACGTTTACAGCAGGACGTCTCTGAATGGTAAATTCTTTTTTTTCCTTCTTACTTTTTCATTTCGAGTGAGTGTCTACTCACCTTGCCTGTAGTTAGATACCAGCACCTCAATATGATAATTGCTAATTTATCAACAGTTAGCAGTTAGTTATGCAAGCAGCCTCCTGTGGTAACGTCACCACAGGAGCAGAGTCAAAATCTCCTGCTTTAGGAACGCGCACTATTGTGCTCTCTTCTTGTTCAGAAAAAGAGCCAAAGCGAAACAAATAAGCCACTTTCAAACTCCAGCTTTTCAGGCAAGTTTCAACAGAGGTCCAACACCAATATGCATGATTTAACGAGAGAAATTGTGATTTCCGGGTGATGACGCCTTTAAGAGAAGTGAACTCTACATGTACAACCTTTACAAAAATATTTTTGCGCTTTAGGATGAAAATACGTCACCTATCCCAAACTTTGAGTGACAGAACATTTTTAATGCAGATTGAACATTTTACTCACTAACTGTAGAACATAATTTCTTAATAGTCTTATCAGTGTTATTCAGTGATTCTTCTTCATGTGGGGAGAGGGTGGGCAGCACCACATCGCCCTCCAGCGTGAATAAAGGTGATTACACCTGATCCTAAACTGTGTCGACCCAGACAGACACAGAACAGCACCATGAAACTTTTGGACTCCTGAGCCTCAAACTTCACCAAACACTCGTCTAACATCCGTCACTGATCAGCTGAGCGGACAGACCTGCTGATCATTAATGCTGATCATACAAGAAAGTAAAGTTGCTTATTGCAGACGAACAGCCACAGAAGACTTTGAATGTGCTTACCTGTGTTCAGATCGGCATGTTGGGAGCAGGAGGCGGCCGGCCAATCAGCGGAGAGCATGAGGAGAGAGCAGAGAAGAAGAGACCAATGGTTAGCTCTCAGAGCAGAAATCTACCAGGCAACAGATGATGGAGACACTCGGCTCTGGGATCCAATCACCTCCTGACTGTTTGTGTTTCAGCTACTGTAAACTCACTCTGTGTTTGCTGTGAGCACACTGTACATCCAGAGAAACGGAGGAGATCTGTGTCAAGGTTAGCCTCCCCTCCTCCATCGTCTCCCTCCTCCTCCCCCCTCCTGCTCCCCCCTCCTGCTCCCCTGACGATATTATACCCGTCAAATATATTGAAAGTGATTCCCCCCCCCTCCATCTCTCTCCACATCCTAACAAAGCTCTCCTTTTCCATTAATGAGGTAATCAGCTCCTCCTTATTTTCCCCTCCGTCAGCGTGGAGAGAGAGGGGGAGGAGAGGAAGACGAGGGAGGCCAAGAAAGCGGGTCAAGCCTCGAGAGGGAGAGGAAGAGCGAGAGTAAAAAAGGCTTCGTGCAGCGTTCAGCTCGGATCAGAGGAGGCAGTGATGCTGGATGATATCGACAATCAACACAAACTGCAGCACAAAGACACATCGTGGAAATATCAGAGATTATTTTCTCTCCTGCCGCCTGAGTCGACACACTTCATCCGTTTGTAACATGTGAGGAGACAGAAAACATCCCGCGTGTCTTACTTACTGTAAAACAACCAATGAGAAACTCACGTCTTCTTCTTCAAGAAGATATAAGTTTCTTTAAATCTGTCTCTGTAAAGTCCCCTGAGTGTAAAACTAAATCACTGACATGTTTCTTTTTAAGTAAGTCAATAAGTACGAGCAGGGAAACGAACTGAAGGCTGCAAAGTGAACGTTCAGATGAGTTTATGAAAATCCACTTTGGTAAATCTCACGGTCTTGCAGAACTTTCTGGGTCTTGAGGAGTTCAACTGCACATGTGAAAAAAGTAGTATAAAGTCTTGCTGTTGCTATGTTGCATTGTGGGTAATGTAGGCACCAGGAAGAGGAAGGTGTGGAATAGACAAGGGGATATTTCTCTGCTCAACTGTCCATAATGAGTCCAACAATTTCTTTAGCAGAGCATTTAGACAAAAACCTACATTACCCACAATGCAACCTTTCCTCTGAGTCCCCTCACTGTGGTGTTTGTCACAGTGTTGGAGGCTGTGAGACCAAATCGATCAGATTTTCTCTCATTTTGGCCTCAACATCAGTTGAAACATAGGATTTCATTAGTCATAGTATAAAGTCTTGCTGTTGCTATGTTGCATTGTGGGTAATGTAGGCACCAGGAAGAAGAAGGTGTGGCATAGAAAAGGGGATATTTCTCTGCTCCTGCTGTATCGATTGTGAACAGCTGTCCAACAATTTCTTTAGCAGCGCAATTAGACAAAAACCTGATGCCTACATTACCCACAATGCAACTGAATCACCTCATCTACATGTTCAAGTGTCGGAATGATCATATTAGCGTTTATCCAACTGGGAAAGTTCTCAACTCTGAATGTCAGAGAGGATTTTGACATCATGTGGCGCTGAAACATGGCGGACGGCGTTGCTCGTCACACAGTGTTAGAGGCTGTGAGACCAAATCGATCAGATTTTCTCTCATTTTGGCCTCAACATCAGCTGAAACACAGGATTTCATCAGTCAAACGCATCTTTGCCCTTCATGAACGCTCTGCAGCGGCGTGCATACGTTAATGCGACCTCAAGAAAATCTGTGCTCGGTGTGAAAAGGCTTTATTTGTGTTGATTCTGGGATGTGTAATGATCCAGACCGGTCCTGCAGAAACCATCCACATGCAGAGATGTAAGGAAAGTGTTTGAGGAAGTGTGTTTTCACCACAACACCTGATTCTGACTGAAGTGATGAATCAGAGTCGTTTAGTTTGACTCCAGAGAGAGAGAACTTATTCTGCCTCATCAGCCTTAATCGCTTAAACATGAAGGCACTTAACTGTTAATTCAAACCGTCAGTCCCTCAGACATACATTCACTCTATATACTCCCCGATAGCCAATCACGGCCGATTGCTCATCCCGGCTTCAGCGGAGGACGCCGCCGTGACAACGAGCTCTGTGAAGTCTTTCGACAGCTCTCAGGCCAGTTTAACGAGTCTGCCGCGCTGCCAACGTGCCATCAGAAGGAAATCTTGTCATGATAAGAGAATGGCAAAACTTTCAGCTCCTCACTTTAATGAGTTCAGTTTTATGTAACTCGCAGGATTGAGGGGGAAGCAGCAACACAGTAATTAACCCACTGGAGAGAGAGAGGGAGAGAGGAGGGGAAAGATCCAAATCTGAGTAGGATGAGACGAAGAAGAAAAAAATTAGGAAAAGGGAGCTTCATGATGAAAGGAGAGGAAAGAGGAGGAGGAGGAGGAGGAGGAGGAGGAGGAGGAGGAGAGATGCTTCTGACAATACTGCAAAGTGGTGTTGATGCCAAGAGGTAGAGCCAAACTCCCAATCCGATGACGCAACCCCGCTCCAAACTTATTACTGCAGAACCTACTCGTCTTTTGTGCTTTTTACTCTGAGGATGAGTCGACTTGCATCTCACAGAGAAACACTGAAGAACGAGGCTGTAAAATCTGAGGAAGGCTTTCATCCGCTCGCTGTTCACACGGAGGAGGAACGAGGATCTCGGAGGTCGAGCGCCTCGCTCGGCGTCCAGCTGCCCAACACGGATCTCAGGTGGTCTGCGTATCGTTAACGGCCGTCAGGAGAGAAAATCTCAACAGTAAATTAATTCTAGACGGCGTGTTAACAACATCTGGCCACTCAATTCACATTCAGTTTGGAGGAAGCACTCGAACACACTGCAGCAGTTATTAAGTCTCTCCGCCAGCTGCTGGTTTAAAAATCTACTTCAACAATTTCTTGTACGATTGGAACAAATGAAAAGCAGCTGTTTCCTGAACTTCTGTAAATTAGCTGAAACGTGCAAAAAAAACTGCTATGTTTTTAAAAAAATGCAGATTTTGTTGCGTCGATCGGTTGCAGGATGTTTAACGTGCACGACGTAACTTCTGCACGAGATGTTGGAGGGTCGGAGGACCGCGGGGTCAAAAAGCTGCTCAGCTGATTGGAGCCGGGCTGGATCGGACCTCCACGGTCGGGGTTCATGTTGTGTGATGTCGCCTGCTGAGTGAAGCCGGACAGGAAATGATCTTTATGTTCCTCTCAAGTAAACACTGCATGAGTAATGCACATAAACAAGGCCTGATGAAAACCGGCTTCACTGATGCTGTGAACACCATCAGACAACCACCAAGATCCACTAAATGTAACTGATACTCTTAGTAACTAGTTACTCTGCAGATTACACCAATCAAATGAAAAAAAGATTCAAATAATCAGAGAAACACTGACTGTTAGATCCAACAATCAGCCGACCGACTGTATTAAGTGTATATACACATAAATACAAATACATTTTAGTAATATAGTCACACAAAATACATTTTTTTGTACAAATATAACTGCTGACTACTTATTACAACACTGGGAGCTGATCTGACGTGTCTTTGTCCTGCAGATATTTCAGAGTGTGAGGAGGTACGAAGCTTCCTGCTAACAGCAGACGGGCTGATGAACCAGAAGACGTCACGCGGGGGAGAAACTGGCCCGGTTGCCTGTTTGAATCCCGGGTGGAAACTTTCCTCCACAGTCAGGTGGACTCGTGCTCTGCTAAGCATGGCGCCTCTTTGAATTCAGCAGCACTAATGAGTTGGTGATTTTCAATTTCAATCTTTCAAACCTCCCTCGGCGGAGTTCATTTGCTGACGCTGAACCGGCTGTTTCTCCATACGTTTTGAATTCTATTCTTTCATTTAGAGCTCCGACGTGAATCTCTGGGAATAATCTCCGTCAGTTTGGACCGCAGGCTTTATTATTTCCAGCACCGACTCCACCACACTGACAGCCAATTACATTTCAATTACCACTGTGATAAATCCTCTGCCACAATAACTGCCACAACGAAATTCATTTTGTCTCTTTTTTCTGTCCTGATGCTTCTGTGCTCCGGTCAACGACCACGGACCTGAGACGAGTGAAGAAGAGAAAAGGCTGAGGTTTCTCTACGGGAAATTTCAAAAGAAGTCAACTAACTATAAAACTACACTTCCTCCTGCAATATCTTCCTCCTCACTAGTCTTTTATATTTATACTGAATTACTCTCTGTTAAAAGGAAAATCCTCAGTGTAAGTTTTCCTGCAAAAAACCACAAACCTCAACAAATATCTGCGACTCGCTGTTGCACCCAAACACTCGCACCGCTTCTGTCGATTCACTTTCCAGTGAAATTGAGTTCTTGACCCTGGATTTGTCGCCCTGGGATCGAGTATCAAGTCTCTGTTTCTATTAGTGTCACAGGTCCAGCTGAAAATAAACAATAACCGTCTGAAGAGAAAGATTTCAGAACTAAACCAGTTGTTCCTTCACCTCCGGGGAATCTGTCCACCGAATATCAGACGTGCTCAGACTGAGCGGGACGAGGTAATAACTGTAAGTTATACATGCTCATCTGACCTTATTAAACATGAATCCATGCACTCAGCTCACATGTCGCTCCAGTGTTTGCAGAAACATTCTCCCCTGCAGCAAAACTTTCAGCGCCTGCAGCCGGAGCTTCATAATTAGTGTCTGACTTCTTTGTCACCTTCTCCTGAGAGCTCTGCCTCCTCTCTCCCTCTCTCTCTCTCTCCAGCTCTATCTGCTGCTCTCTCTATCACACACCGATAACTTAACACTTCCCCTGCAAATTAATTTCCAACATGACTTCGACCTGACTCGACTCGCCTGTCAGCCGCGGCCGGTAATGAGCCCTGAAAAGCACAACGATTACTAATATAGCTGCGACACAGGAGCGACCTCCACCTCCCTGAACACTTCATTAAAGAGTGTATTTTAAATAAGTAAAATGTGTGTTATTGGTTAATGCCAAGTATGTTTTAAATGTACTGATATGATTGTGATTATTTTAAAAGCAGCTGTGTCGTGTCCATTAATTTTCAGGGGAGGTTCGCTGGAGGAAACATCACGACCGATGCTTCAGGTGCTCGGAGGCGTCGGTGTCGTGTTCCCTCGCTGACCTCCATCTTCATGAATCAATAATACAACGTATCAATCATCAGTCGCTCTAACAAAGACGATCAGCGTCCTGTTATCCTGGACTGCTGGTTTCTGTGAGGTGGATACAGTGATGGGATGTAACTAAGTAGATTTACTCGAGGAGTGAACTTAATTACAATTTGATTTCCACGTTCTGCCTCTTCACACGTCCACTCCAGCACATTTATTTGATAAGAGCCAAAGCAGCACATCTTTTAAAAATTAATTTATATTATCGGCAATTAAAAAGAAAAGATAATTCAGCAGGTTAAACTCTCCTCGCTCTCGTCTTGTTTTCAGGACTGGGAGGAATTTTAACGACAAACAGAATAATTAACCCGTCAGACTCGGTGTGGAAGTTTTCTGTGTGAAACGTTTTTTATCAGATAACGATATAAAACAAAAAACAAAGAAACAGATTTGGTGTGTAACGGCCTCGACTGTGTCAAGAATGTTAAACAGCTGCTGATTGTTATTAGATTTTTGGTTCATCCCCGTTTTTATCTGAACCCAGTTCAGACTGCACATTCAGTCCTCAAACTGTCTCACGTCTTTTTTGAATTCTGTTCTTTTTTTTTGTTTGTTGGTTGAGAACTTATGTTTTTATGTTCCTCTGGTTCTCTGATGGAGTTCTTGATCGGTGGGACTGACACAAACAAAGATATACTGAACAGCTTCTATAAACTGACCCAGTGGATCATCAGCTCACTTTAAGGTTTCTTTAAAGGGATATTCGGGTGTAAGTTTAATCCATGGTCTAAATCACCATGAAACTGTGTTAGACTCCCTCTGGAGAGATCAAGTTAGCAGACCGCTAATTTACGGAGTTTTATCAACCTCAGAAACGACCGCACGACAACAATACACTGCAGTAAATGGATCCAAATATAAACCGCCACCAAAAAGCCACAAATAATGCTCAGAACAGCACCAAACTTCAGCAACAGTACAAATAGGGTCTCAGCACATAGTCCGGGGCATCTAACCTCCGCTAGCTTAGCTGGATTTCTACTGAAAAGCTGACTAAATTTACCACTCTTCTGCAGCAGCTTCCTGTTGACGGGAAGTCCCTTACGAGTCGATTACCGAGTGCATGTAGAGTTCCGCGGCTCTGGATGAAAATGTATGATTATGACTCCATGGAAAAGCAATCAAAGTTCATATGTGTCTTACCTGCCAGTTTATAACAGTTATTATCGAGAGCGGACAGGGAAAAGAACGGAATTGAGCATTTCTAACCGCACTCGGTAATCGTCGCGTCGGGACTTCCCCGACCCGGAAGCTGATGGAGGAGAGTTGAACTCTGTTTTTAGCTTCCCAATAGAAATCCAGCTAAGCTAGCGGAGGTTAGATGCCCCGGACTATGTGCTGAGACCCTATTTGTACTGTTGCTGAAGTTGGGGCTGTTCTGAGCATTATTTGTGGCTTTTTGGTGGCGGTTTATATTTGGATCCATTTACTGCAGTGTATTGTTGTCGTGCGGTCGTTTCTGAGGTTGATAAAACTCCGTAAATTAGCGGTCTGCTAACTTGATCTCTTGAGAGGGAGTCTAACACAGTTTCACGGTGATTTAGACCATGGATTAAACTTACACCATAATATCCCTTTAAGGTTTAACTCCCGCTGACGTCTTTCTTCTTCACCACACGTCGGAGGAGAACCTCCCGGTTTCCTCGCAGCGTGTCGACGTGTTTGACTCAATGAGCAGTTTGGTGCCAGCGTCTCCACAAGCCGCTCTGTGGCTCAGTTAGCTGAGTTGGCATCCTGCTGTTGTGACCCAAATACAAGACGACTGCCTGTCTGCCAGCCGCTGCGCTCTGATTGGCTGTGAGGGGACATGAGAGTGAAGGAGGAGGAGGAGGAGGAGGAGGAGGGTGATGGAGGGATCCATACTTTCATCTTAAAGAATTTGGAAATTCTCCCCGTGTGTGTTCAGCTGATCTGAAACTGTCTGAATGAATTAACGGCGACACACACCTGAAGCACGACGCCTCCACGTATGTTTGTGTATTTATAGATCTGTACGACTGTAACGTCGTGTGTTTACTCCACATAATCCCTCAATCCAGCAGCGCAGAGAGCTTCCCCTTCATGTCGCAGACGTGGAGCAGCAGAGAGAGACTCCCAGCTGGTGTCAGCGCTCAGACTTCTTTTGAATTCTGCAGGACTGTATTAACAAAATGTATTTAAAATGAGACGCACGCCGTAACCTAAACCCGTAACAGATGAGAAATTCAGGCTGAGAAAGCAGCTCCATCCAGCCACACCTCTGCTCCTCGGTCGGAGGATTTCCAACAAAAAGCTTTGAATGTGTCTGCCACAGTCCCTGAAGTAATTTGACGTTTTCCTGAAGGTATCAGCTGCTGGCAGGCGGTCTCAGCTCGCTCTGAAACTCGGAGATGATTTATTAAAGGCAATGAAACGCTGCTGAAACATTACGAGCACGGAAAGCTGCAATCTAGGTTGTTTTGTGATGGTTTCACTAAAGAACGTGACGGGAAGCGTCCAAAGACGTGATGAAGCCGACGTTTAAAAATCATCTGCAACACTGAAAACACTTCTTTCTAATACCAGCAGTTATTCAGCAGGTAAATGTGATTTTCCACTGTAATGATTTAAAGTACAAAGTCACGTTTCAGATAAATCCTGCACATACAGACACCTTTTACTGTTCACCGGCTTCACGATCATTTACGATCCGAATGCTCAACTATTCTTGATGAACATAACACACAGCTACTTTATGATCATTAAATCAGGCAGTTAGGATGAATCTAAATTCCATTTTTTCTTTAGAAAGTCCTTCAAATGAATAATACTTTGGTACAATATCAACAATCGACAGTATCGTTAGTACTGAAGCTACAAAACAACAGATCTACGATCAGATCTCCAGCCGTGCTGCACAGATATTAACATTATTACAAATATGTTGGTGTGTTAAGAGACTGTTCTGTGTGTGTGTGTGTGTCCGTCTGTTCTGTGTGTGTGTGTGTGTGTGTGTGTGTGTGTGTGTTTACACTCTGCAGCTCCCCAAGGACACAGACCTGTTTAGTCCAACAGCTGCTCGAGTGTCACTGCACCCAACATGGTGTCAATGACAATGAACTGACTATCAACAGCCCTCTGTCTCTATACACCACACACACCACACACACACACACACACAGACAGACATACAGACACACACAGACAACGCAGCACTACGTGTTCAGTCGACACCTAAAAATCTCACAGCGCTGACAAAGAAGTGTCAATCGATATGAACTCACTTAAGCATGCATGCATGTACACACACACACACACACACACCACACACACACACACACCACACACACACACACACACACACACACCACACACCCCAGCAGCAGTAATGGAGCTCACAGACTCTGGCCCGGTGCCGGCTCAGCGGATCAGACCTGCTCTGAGGCTCTGAGGGAGGATGAGGGAGTGTTCAGACCTGAACTGACCCTGAGTCAGCTTCATGCTTCATGCTTCATGCTTCATGTACAGCAGCTCTACAGATCTGTGACTCAGTCGCTTCTGCTGAGAGGCAGCGACTGATCCATCAATCGATAAATGGTCAACTGTTAAACTCATTATCAACTGTTTCTATCATCAAATTATCAGCCTGAATATGTTTTTTATTTAAACACTGATCAACATTTCTTCAACACGACGATGAACAGTTTGTGCAAACATCTTCTTTCTTTAGGTGCAATTTCCTGTTTCTCTCTCGTCACAACGTCGTGCTCATGCTCCTGTCAGGTACAAAAACACCTGGTTGGCAGGTTCTGGCTGAAAACACCTGGTTTTATCATCACGAATACGACTGAACGTATCAGGCAGCTCATTAACAACACCTGGTTTAATTGTGACAAACAGCTGGAAATGATCCCGAGATCTCCTTAGAAATATCTGCTGGTGTCACGCAGGGTCGAGCAGCACGGCCTTAAAATAATATCAACTGTTTATATCTCGATATTTCAAAATGTCCTGAAAAGCCGCTGGATGAAGCGTCAAATACCACAATATTTATTACTGTGCAATATCAAATAATATATAATAATAAAACAATACTGTACAGATGCTGTGGAGGCAGAACACTTCACATTCAGTAGCACACACACACACACACACACACCAACACCACACCACCACACACACACTCTGCCCGAGGCTGCAGAGGTGATTCCTCTGCTCCCTGCGTGATGCCTTCAGAGACACTCGACTATTTTTAGCTCCCTCTTTCACACTCTCTCCCTCTCTTGACGGATCGCCCTTTCAAACGCCCGACCAGTGCTCACAGTCTTCCATACAGATCCGCTCCATCTTCACGTTTTTCCCTCCACCTCTTTTGTCTTCGTTCCTTTAAGCGTTTTCTTCCGGTCGCCTTGATGAGTTCTTTCATGGTTTGCTCAACAGGACAGTGACGTACTGAGGAAGTCTGAACAGAGCGAACGTGTCCAGGTCGACAACACGGAGCTCGAACGTTTGTGATGTCGTGTTGACAGTTTTTATTGCAGCTGGTGTACAAATGTGCAATCAAGACTCCACAACGTCACGTCGGACTATAACCCTCGTCATCAGCTGAGCATCCAGCTGACCATGGACTGTAACTAAACAGAACATAAATACATGAATCTACTAAAAACTCATCAGCTCTGCAGTACGACACTACAGACAGTAGAAACACACAAACAATATATTAATATGTTTCCATTCTGTAGCAGTTTCTCTGCTGGTGATTCATGATGATTCACTTTAAAAAACAAAGTTACAAAGAGAACGGTACTGGAAAACATGAAACATATTGTGATGTGAACAAATTCAGTAAATCTAAATTAAGTGATCTGTAAACAAAACTAGAAGTCAGCAGGACGGATCAGAACACATCTGAAACTGTTCGCTGAGGAAAAGTCTGAAACTCGTCCAGCATGTTAGAAACCGTTTCAGTTCTCAGGTTTGACTTTCTGCCGACAGCACACAGTGTCAGGACCGAGCTGAGGATAAGAAATGTTTTGTGGGTCTTTGTTCTAATAAATGACTTCAGCAGACTCGTCTTCACATCGGAGGTCAGCATCTGCTGGGATTTAATATCTCGCCCGAGGAAGCTTCACTAACAAGAGGAGCTTCGACCAAAGAGGCTGAAGATGCACTCAGCCGCTGAGGTCAGCAGGTTTCAGTTTGCGAGAGGAGAAGGCGGAGAGAGGAGCGTTATCTGTGACGGGCTGTTGTCTCCATGGTTTCTGTCTGCTGTGTTGTGAGGAATGTGCGGTTTGAGTCAGTGTAGGCGTCGACACCACCCACCTCCACCCCCCGACATACTGCAGCTCACAATGACACCACTGTCAGCAGGACACAAAAAGCCCGGCAGCAGAAACACCGACACTACGTTCACGACGCCGGACAGTAAACTGTGGTGCGTGTTTGGAGGCAGATCAGAGCACCAACACAAGCTGAGGACCGCAGATTTCGTTAAAACACTTCCTGCCAGCTACGCTCTCACTCAGGGTGGTTCAGAGTCAGGCCGCTGGCTGAAGTCGGTCCACAGTGAAGTTTGATTGGGCCGGTTAGAAGTTTACAGGGAAAAAAACTTCCAAAATTGAGCAAAAAACATCTATAACTTGCTGTTTATGCTGTTTATCTTATGAAATATAGGATTCCTAGTTACTAATTATAGAAGTCAGTCCATTAATTAGTCTCACACAGACGCGTCTCCACAGTGCTGAGTCAGCGCTGGAGGTGTGGCTGCTTCAGGTACAGTGGGAAAAATAAAACATGTGTCTTTCAAAAATCACAATCATCTCGAGCAGCGTTTAAGTCGTGGAGCGATGGTTCTCCTGCAGAACACTGTCAGGGGAACTCGCTTTAAAATGACTACATCCAAGAAAAAAAGATGCTAGTGGTGTTAGCAACCAGGTTGTGTTAGCGTTACCTGGCTAGCTTTCAGGTAGTTAGTAGCAGCAAGTCAGCAGCAACACAACACAGTTTTGGCCCTCCAAGGAAAAAAAAAACATGGGCACTGCATCACCCGTCACATTTTAGATCTTGGTTGTTTTTAACATTAGAATTTAACAAGCTTAAGGATTTTGTCATCAGACGTCTGGATCTTAATTAGTCAGAGAAACAAGGTGAGCTCATTATTCTTATCAACAGTCCCGTCTCCAGCATCATCAGGAGGTGGAGGTGTTACAGCCACAAAGCAGAAACAAACGTGAAGTTGTACCATGAAGACACGTTCAGCTTGAAGTCTTCTGTGGTTTTGCAGAAATGTGCTCTGCTAACATTGACTCTGGTGACTGGGTTGTATCTGCAGTGACAGAACATGAGGACCACACTCAGATCAGAGTTTGCAGCAGAAAGCATCATTAACCGTGTTGTATGCACAGGAGGAAACACTGCGTGTGATGTCAGCAGAGAGAGGAGGACTCCCCTCAACTCATCCTCGTTAAGAAATGCACGATGAACACAGAACATCTAAAAATACTTCCCACCGTGTCTGGAAGCAGCAGCAGATCTCTCCGTGCACCATGTGACCGGGCAGCAGCCCTCATCACATGCACAGACTGTAACGCTGAGTGGAAACGATGTCTCATCTGCTAATTATGACTCTGCGGTCTCTGCAGCTCCGTGTCCAGGGGCCAGAGAGCCGCGCTCTTAATTGGTCAGCTTTACGTAACCGAGCTGAAAGGACTCTGACAGGCCGAAGACAAACCAGGAAATGACTGGTGAGATTTAACTTCCACTCTGTGAGCATCAGGAGGTCTGAGAGGAGGAAGAATGGCAGGGAATAAATGTGAAGACAGAGGAAGAGGACAGCCGAGATGAGGACGTTTCTCCACTCGCTCATCTCGGAGGATGTCCGATCGATGGTAATCTGATCGGTGGAGCTCTTCCCACGGCCGAGGATGAGGAGAGGAGAGACGCACCGTCACTTTAACTGAATAACACCACATAACAGAGACAGATAGAGGAGGTGGAGGAGGAGGAGGAGGAGGAGGAGGAGGAGGAGCAGGAGGACACAGCGAGGGAAGCTCTGACAGTTTGTTAGGTTCAGACCTGAGACGTAGTGCTGATGTCACAGTTTGGCATGTTTCTGATTGGACAGAAAAAAAGGAGGATACAGAGAGGGAGGAGCTACAGAGCTATGACTCATACTGAGAGAGAG